>NC_090734.1:50717631-50720131 GCF_036898095.1 Palaemon carinicauda
AACTTGGAGTCACTGTTCCCTGCATGATGCTGTAGAAGAGAACAGAGCTGGAGTGTCTCAACCAGAACCACTCCCTAATGATGACCACCCAGTGCCCTATCACTTTGTAGGGGATGACGCCTTTGCTCTCCCAACCCGGATGATGAAACCATTCTCCCATCGATCACAAGCCCTACGAGAACACATATATAGCCTCAGGTTGTCTCTTGCCCGACGTGTCGTGGAGAATGCGTTTGGAATTTTATGTCATAGGTTCTGTTGCTTCTTCACGACGATGCATCAACACCCCAACACCATCAACCTGATCACCATGTGTGCCTGTGTCCTGCACAACCTCATCCTCATCAAATATGCACACGTAATTTCAGAAGTGGACCGCGAAGATCCTGACACACATGATCATATCCCTGGTGGAAAGAGGACTGAGCGACACCTGCAGGGGCTGCTGCCTCTAACCGGCCATCATACCCAGAAGGATGCAAAGGATCAGCGAGACTACCTTTCACATTACTACATGTCACCTGCTGGTGCTGTGCATTGGCAAGAAAGAGTGGTAGTAGCTCCATGAGCTGCATCCACATGTGTTCCATTTTTTAAATAAAAGAAACGTTTATTTTTCGTGTGTGTTTTTTCTATTTGCACTTAATTTTCTGGAATAAGAAATCTTTTTATTTACATGAAAACAGCAAGCATCAAATATGTACAAGTATCACAGTCCAATTTTTTACAAATATTTACAAGTGTCCCATCTTAGTCAGTGTCCTTGCTGGCAGTAGTTCAATGAGCTGCATCCACAGTTGTTCCATTTTTGAAATAAAAGAAACGTTTATATTTCGTGTTTTTTTTTTTTTTTTTTTTTTTTTTTTTTTTTGCTGTTATTTTTTGTTTTCTTTTTCATTCCTTTCTGTTTTTTTTTATTTGGTTTTTTTTTTTCGTTTACATTTTCTTTCACTTTATTTTAAGGTTAAAGAAAAAAATAAGTGTTTTGAAATAAGAAAGCATTTTATTTACATGAAAATAGCAAACATCAAATATGTACAATTATCAAAAGTCCAATTATTCATAGATATTTACAAGTGTTTCATCTCAGTCAGTGTCCTTGCTGGTTGTAGTACCGCTGCGTTGGGATACCCGATGGACTGGTGTGGTGTTAGGTTCCTTGGAGGTGTACAGGGATGAGGGGGAGATACCCTCCTCTAGGTTTTTCTTGACGGACCCCGGGGTCATGACCGGGAAGCTGAGTGGTGTCACAGGCGTCTTGAATGTGGCTGACAGCGACGACACTGTAGGTGTTGGTGAAGGAGTCTGGACAAGGGTGGCTGATGATATTGAAGTTGTTGGAAAAAGAGCCTGAACAAGGGTGGCTGACAGTGCAGGTGGCATCCCTGGTTGCCACTCTGTGATACGGGGCTAGGAAGACTGGCTTGAAGACTGTGGTTTCTGGGGCGGCATCCAGGTTAGAGGTGATGGCTGACGGGCTGGACGATACTGCTGAGGCTGCTGCTGCTGCTCTGGCAATACCTGCAAGGTTGCTGGTTGAGGTGGATACCAGAATTGTTGCTGCTGGGGGAATGCCAAGGTTGATCCTACTGTGGGCCTGGCCAGTTCATGAGTGGTTGTTGATGTGGCTGCTGGAAGAGCTGACACCGCTGCCTGAAGCAGTGTACAAGGTTGAGGCAGTCTATATGGAATTCATGCCAGTAGTCCTCCAGGATGGCATACATGTGGCTTTCCAGCTAGCATGAAAAATCGTGTACGATCTTGTGCTGGCCGGTGTATGATTGGCTGGGTGCCAAGGAATCTTCTTTGGACATGATCTGAAACATACAAACATGGTAACAATTTAGTATAGAATTTCAATGTAACATATTGCACAGTCCATGTCAAAAGCAATGTATGAACCTGGAATACAATCTACATGTAGAATTGGGATTCTCTCCTGTTGTACTAAATTACTGAGGTCGCTTTCGATCACCCAGGTGTCGCTGGTTGTGGTGTCTGTCTGTGCTGTTGGTGGGCTGGACCACTTCCCCTTGCCCTTGCCCTTCCTGGTACTCGTAAATGCTTGGCTGTGGGATCCTGTGGACCTCACTTCATCATCGCCTCCCTCGCTGACCGTCAATGCAGCTGACTCATGGACTGCAAACTGCTTACTGAGGACTGTCTCTCCCCGGATGATGTGTTGCATCAGGAAACACGAGGTCTCCATGATCTGGTCGTCACGGGCAGTCCTTTGAGGCTGGCCAGCTCCAGTCTTCTTCTCCTTCGTCATAATCTTCCCCACGCTGGTTCTCAAGTTCTCGTAATGCTTCTTGCATTGGGCACCAGTGGCAGGAGGCTCCAGCTGCTCTCCAAGTCGGTCACACCGGCTGTTCTTAGCTGCCAGGTTGAGCAACTCCTTGTGCTTCTTGCCATGTAGGTGGGGACACTACTTCACAAGGTCGGCCAACCTAAAATTCGCCTCTTCTGTCCAGCGGTAGTCAGGGATTTCTTTCTTGGG
>NC_090734.1:50730131-50740131 GCF_036898095.1 Palaemon carinicauda
TGTAAATGTGTTTGTGGAAGCTCAAGTCCCACTGATTACCACCCAATTTCCATAACTCCCAAATTATCAAAAGTTTTGGAACGTCTTCTGGTAAAACATCTTACTAGGTTTGCTGAAGGTAATCATCTACTCCCTAGTTAGCAATTTGGTTTTCATAAAGGCCTTGGAGCATGTGATGCCCTTCTTACAATCTCCAATGCTGTACAGAAATCTCTTGATTGTGGTCAGGAAGATCGTATGATTGGCCTTGATTTTAATGCTGCCTTTGACCGTGTTAATCATGAGGCCCTCGTTTTCAAGCTGAAACTGTTGGGAGTGGGTGGGTCATTTCTTAGCATTATTATTGATTTTTTAAGTAATAGATCTCGAAGAGTTGTTGTTGATGGGCACCATAGTGAGTATAAGAATGTGATATCCGGTGTTCCACAGGGTAGTGTTCTTGGCCCATTACTTTTCATACTATATACACATGACATATGGTTTGGCCGAGAAAACAAGCTTGATGCATATGCAGATGATGCTACTCTCTTTGCATCAATTCCATCCGCTGAATGTAGATCTGGGGTTGGTGAATCCCTTCATAGAGATTTAGCTAAAATTAGTCCATGGTGCAGATTATGGGGTATGAAGTTGAATCCTAACAAAACTTAAAGTATAATTGTAAGTAGGTCAAGGACGGTGGCTCCTCAACATCAGGTTGTCAGTATTGATAATGTTTCTTTGAATTTGTATGACTCTTTTGAAATTTTAGGTGTGATTCTTGACAGAAAATTTACTTTTGAGAAACAGATTAGGTCAGTGTCTTCTTCAATTGCACAATAAAATAGCTTATTTAGAAAGTCTTACAAGATTTTTTGTGATCAATCTATTCTGAAGAAGTGTTTTAATTCTTTCATTCATCCTTGTTTTAAGTATGGTTCTCCTGTCTGGTGTTCAGCTGCTGATTCTCATCTTAATTTGTTGGACAGAAAATTACGGTGTATTAAATTTCTTATTCTTGATGTAGATATTAATCTTTGGCACCGTCGTTCAATTATTTCTTTATCCATGTTGCATAAAATTTTTCATAACTCTGGCCATCCTTTACATTCAGATCTTCCTGGACAATTCCATCCTGTTCGTAAAACTAGGCAGGCAGTTAATTCTAATAGCCAGGTCTTTTCCATCTGACGGCTCAATACTACACAGTATTCTAGAAGTTTCATTCCAGCTGTTACCAAGTTATGGAATGATCTTCCTAATCGGGTAGTGGAATTAGTAGAACTTCATAAGTTCAAAGTTGGAGCAAATGTTTTCATGTTGACCAGGCTGACATGAGTCTTTTTATAGTTTATACGACATATCTGTTTTTGACGTTGATAATAGTTTATAAAGGACATATCTGTTTTGACGCTGTTACTGTTTTTTAGAATGATATATTGTTAATTTGCTCTCATCATTTTTTTATTTCCTTATATCCTTTCCTCGCTGGGCTATTTTTCCCTGTTGGAGCCCTTCAGCTTATAGCATCTTGCTTTTTCAAGTAGGGTTGTAGCTTGGCTAGTATTAATAATAATAATAATACTAATAATAATAATGAAAATGATAATAATAATAATAATAATAATAATAATAATAATAATAATAATAATAATAATAATAATAATAACATAATCGCTGGAACTCCATCTACTCCGGCTGCCGATACATTTCTAATTTCGCTTATATCCTTGCTAATATCTGCTTCATTAATATCTATATCTGTTAGATATTCAACATTTTCTTCTCTCATTTATGTTCCATTATCCTCATTTGCAATTCTTGGCGTGATCTCACTCTTATATTTTTCTGCTAATATGTTGCATATCTCCTTTTTGTTTATTCGTTAACCGTCCCTTAATTCTTAGAAGGCCTATTTCTAACCTCCCTTTATTCACTTTTTTTGCATAGGAGTAAAGTACTTTTTTTTTTTTTTTTTTTTTTTTTTTATTTTGAAGTGTCCTTTCTTTTAAGACCCCTCTTTTTATTCGATTGTATAATATTTTGTTCTGCATTTTCTATCTTACTATTTCTTTCCATCATTTTCCACACATTTCCTTTTTTTGCAAGATTTTTCTTCCACTTTTTAATTTTCTGAAATAAGATCCTTCTGTCTCCTGGTATGCATGTCTGTTGTTTAATGTTTTTTTTTTTTCCAGTACCTATTTTTCAACAATTCTCTCCAGTATTTTGTAGACTCATAGAGCATGTCCGTATTTACCTCTACATTATCACGTATGAATACATTTTTCCATTCTTTGTTCAGTTCTTCATTTATTTCTGACCATTTTATATTCTTACTATAAAAATTATGTTTTCCATATCCTTCCCAACGTTTTGTGCTTTGATTATCTCTGCGATACTTGCTTTGGAATAGACTATTAATTCTATGTCATTGTGGTCTGGAATTTCCAACTATTATTTCTTTAACATAATTCACCTCATTCACAAATACTAGGTCTAGGACATTTTCCTTTTTCGTTGGGATGTGGTTTATTTTTTGCACATTATGTTCTAATAGCGTAAATTGAAGCTTTTCAAATTGCTTCTTATCTTCTGCACTACTCTTACTCTCTTTTTTATATGCATATATACAACCACTGTATTCTATCCGTTCTTTCCAATCCACGAAAGGAAAGTTAAAATCTCCGGATAGGAGTATATTCCAGTCTTTATGGTTATTACATATATCATCTATTTTTTTTTATTATTATGTCAAACTCCTTAGTATCTAGTATTTGGGGGTCTATAATTTACAAAATTCAATAGTTATTTAAATTCAAATTCTACCACAATCAATTCAGATTCTGTGTTGCTGTATCTTTCACAGACTTTTCCTTGATTTATATCTCTTCCATATATTGCAGTTCCCCCTTGATTCCTATTTGTGCTCTCCGATCTATATGTTTGGAAACCCGTTATCTAGTCATCACTGCCAGTCTCTTGGGAATATCATGTTTCACTAATACTTAATATATCTATTTTTTCAATTTGGGTTAGTTCTTCTAAGAACTCTATTTTCCTTTTAGAGATACGTGTGACTAAACCCTGTGCATTCATCACTATTATGACTTGTGTTTCATCCCCATTATTTAATGTTGGTAATATGGATTTTCCCATGAATCCTTCCTGTTCTGATATGATGTTCTTTTCTTCATTTCCAGGAATTTTGCCATTAAAAAATTCCACTTTTCTATTATGTTTGCTCTTTTGCCTTCATATTTATTTTTGTGTGTATTCCTGCAATTATCCCCATAGCGGCACCAACCCCTGGCATTATAGATGCATTCTTTGTAGTTGGGCTCTAAATTTGCATATTTGGGTTGAAAGGCATCATATCTTGGGGCCATTTGTGCATAGCGCGGTATATACTCGGCTTGTTTTTTTGTTTCCTTTTTTTGTTTCATTCCTGCTTTTAACACTGATAAATTGAATAGTGCACAATGTTTGTTTATGAAATGTTTTATTTGCAGGCACATTTAATCCATGGTGCTGATATTTAACCTCTGAGATTAAAGTGTACGCTGCTCAGTTCCAGCAATCATCCATTCCTTGAAGGGCTTTGGATGCTCTCTTAGGCCACTTATTCCTCAAGGACCGTTAACAAGTTCATTAATCTGTTCCAGAACCTAATCAACTAGAATGCTGGAGAGCCTTTCGGCTTTTTTTTTTATTAACAATCCAGTTTCATTAGACAGCAAAGCTCTCTATGCCACCAGTATGTATTGGTACCAATCTTGTATGATTTTTGTGGTCAAAATCTAAACATGAAGAAAGATGTCTTTTTCACGTGGAGCCTGGATAAAGTCAGTACCAAGAGTTCAATCTTCTGGATGGTATCCCTGTTCTAAAAAGTTGGACTTTTTGGCATTGCGCTTTGTTTCCTGTCCTCTTCCAAAAAAGGTTATATTCAGTTGTTGCACCAGTAACTTTTTCGGTAGAAATCATGTTACACCCTAGAAAGTGATAGAGCACTGACTTGGGGGGCATTTATGGTTCTCGTCGGGGGAGATTTCTTCCAAAATAATTCAGCTGGGCTAACAGGGGCTATATCTGACTGCTTCATTACAGTTGCCCATTCAGATCCTTTTCTGTAGCCTTTAAATGTTTTCCACGCGGCCATCTCTAGATGTAGTTCACCAAACATGACAACATACTTTTAATCACTATATAAGGTAGACCAATGCTACTGAATACATTTGGTAAGAACACATAACGAAGCCTTCAATGCTGTTACTGGAATCTGTCCAGGGTTTGGGAATTGCATAGATTCCCGAATAATGTACATTCCAAATTTTATCAAGGCAGGTATAACTGCCTCAAACTCAAAAGAGGTAGATATTGCAAAAGTGGAATTATGGCAGCTTCCACTTCTTCAGGACGTTCTTGAAATGATGAATGATAGGCTGACCAACCTATACAATCTCCTCTGACCAACTATTCTTTTGCTTAGAGCATAGTGCATGTTCCAGCCATTCAATTTATTGTTCACATACTGTCTTCAGACTGCTTTACTGAGATTTTACATCAAACTTTAACATTGGCACAACCACTGATACTTTGGAAACTGCCACAGCCAGAATATTTATGAATCTGTGTGGTAACTGGTGGAGATTGTCCCCTCATGCCATCAATGTTATTCCTACTTGTATCTGACCCCTATTTGATGCAGATGGTGTCTGGAGGAGACTAATGTCTGTGAAAGGAACCTTAGACTCTTGAACTTTAGGGGCTACAATTGACATTTGCTTCATAAACGCAAATCTAAGGTAATGGCCAATATACAAATGTAACAAAAAATGTGATATAAACACTGTTCTCATAAAGAAAAATATCCTATAACATAACATTCTAATGATTATTTTTCAAAATTTTAGGATATGATGTAGAGATATTTCCCTATGGATCTAAAACGATATTGTAACAAAAATGATTGATGTCATGGAAAACACTTTAAAATTTAACCGTGTATAAGGATGTAATATTATTGATGTTTTTTCTATTCTTTATAATGTAGTTTTATCTTAAATATCGTAGGGACATTTTTTTCTGTAATCCAAAATAAAGAGGACTGCCATATTGATAAAGAATAGAAAAGCAAAAAAAGCTAAGAATAAGCGGGTATTACGCTATGATTTTCGTAATTGAAGAATCATAAAACAGTCAAGTAAATGTAATATAATAAGATTTTCATCAATACCAAATTTCTCTTCAGGTAACTACTGAATCTGGAGGTAATAACAAGTCTGGAGAACAAAGAGATGTTGGACTCCATTTCCGTGATAATTTTCTCGAGGAGTGACTTTTACATTTTGGACCAATGACCTGCAATTATCTAATTTCAGCTTTTCCATAGGAGACTATTTCTATTTTGGGGGTATGGAGGATTAGTGTCAATGCATTCTGTTATGAATTCAATGACATTCATTGACCAACATCTTTAACTCTACCCATATCATGTTGTAGCTCTGCTCGAGAAACTTAATAAGTGAATACATTTTTGAAAATTTGCCATAAAAAAAATGAAAAAATAAAAACAGTAGAAATTCTAGAGTATATGTTGCCATGCATTTACCGTTTTAAAGACGAATATATTAACGTAAATGAGTGATATTAAAGTTACCAGATTGCATAAGCTAATAACAAAGTATGGTAAATTTACGGTCTCCCGTTTTTTACTGAAATATGGCTGAGAACAGTGTATTTTATGGAGAATTTCCGATTAAAACTAGTATTTTTTTCTTTTTATCTCTCTTTTTTTTTAAACAGTGTAGAATGACCAGCTACTTAGTTTTGTTCAAACAAGGATTTATGGTATATTCTCAAGCCTATATTCTTATTTTCACAATTCTTCCCTTATTTGGAAGATTTATGTTTATTTCTTTCTGATGATGAACATATGCATGAACAAGTTTTAGTTTATTTGACGATAAGATTGAGCGTTACTTCAATTATTCCTCCGAGCAGTTACAAGCTCTTCTTTTCATGTTCCAATGCTTCATCAGCACCAAGCGTGGAACATTGAAAATCACTCTTATTCACTATCTTTTATCGATGCTGGAACTTGATTCAGAAATATCTAGACTATCCATCCCAGAAAGATTAGGAGTAACAATCTTTGCATAATTGTGTCGATCCATGGCAAAAAATATTTCACAAAACATTTAAGAGCTGCCAAAGGCAGGAACCAGTCTGACTGTTAAACATCTTTCAGAGAGAGCATCATTGTTTCCAATATAGTCATACAGGTATATAAGTATTTAAATACTTATTCACAGTACTCCTTGGATTAGAATAATTATGCAATTTTTCCAGTATCTCCTGGGCTTTCTAATCTGTGTGCCCTTTCTTTTAGATTCGTCCTTTCTCAAATTATCTAGCAGATTTGCAATATGTCTCATAAATTTCAGGGCTCCAGATTGTTTTTGAGCAAAAATAATACCATTGTCATATGAGTTGTATTATGAGTCTCTGGGCCCCAACGGACATGCTTACCTTCAAGGATTTGGTGAGTAGTAGCTACGCCATAGAGATTTCTTTGCCGATTCATGGAATACCACTACCATAATTAAATCTCGAATTGCGTGCAATGGGGAAATGAAAATATGTAGCTCTCCAAGTTTGAGCATCTATATCCATTGAGAGTCTTCTAACCCTTTCATGTTGTTTGAAAGGTTTGTGCAATGGAATTCACATTATTCAAATGTTTCATAAAAGTAAGCTGAACTGAATGATCTGTAGGTGAGGCTGCAATCAAAGTCATCATGTAAACCTATTCATTCCCCCTATAGCTGATTTGTATCCTTACACAAGGAGGATAATATAAGATTTCTTTTGGATTAACCATAATCTTCTTTATCCATTTATTGAAGGCAATCCTTTAAGAATCCTTCTGATATGAACTTCCATCTTACCAGTAACAAAGCAAGATTAGTGAGCTTTTCTTCAGACATTGTAAAACTATATGGTTCCTCTTTGCTAAGATTTAGGTTCTGGATAGCCAGTTGGTAGATCTGAGGGTTCATGAAAAGGAAACATTTGTGGTAAAACACCCTTTGCATTTAATAAAGACATATTACTCTAAGGTTCCTAAAAGAGAGATATATCTTTTTCCTATTTGATGTGATATATATGGTCCATCGACAATATAACATTATTATGCCGGATTGGTGAGATTGACATGCGTAATGGCATGATTTTGTCTAATAACAGCAGTATTAAAAAAAAAAAAAAAAAAAAAAAAAAAAAAAAAAAACTTTAGTTGAACATTAACCCTCATAATTTATTTGTGTTTTACAATGAAAAGTATTGTCATTCATTATTAATCTCTAATATAAATAATAATAGAAATGTCATTGATTCATTCAATTGAGTGCGCTATATTGTAATATGATTTTTAAGAGTATATCCCCTAAATGTTGAGAATTACGTATATGCTATATTTCAAAGCAAAGCAATGAAATATAATGGTATGCTTGAAGCAAGGAGTTCTTTATCACTTAAAGGGTAATGATTTATAACAAGCCAGCAGGCGTACTTTTCCTGTGCATCGTTCTTTTTTTCATGGATATAGCAAATACTTCACATCCACTGATCATGTCAGTATGAAAAAAAAATAAAGGAAAGAAATAACGAAGTCACAATAAACATAGAAAGATAAAAAGGAAGTTTTCCAAAGAATAGATAAATAGAAAAGACCATATTATGCAATTGCTGGACTTGACCAATAGTCATCGACCTTCCCCGATCTTATACAAGGTGTTCGTATCCACATTAGATCATAAAATATGAGCATTTCTACGAAATTAATATCCCCCTATCACTTCTTTAGATATTCCTGCACATATTTCTTTATATAGATATGAATAGATAGGCTACACACTAAAGGTATAGACGAACTTTAGTATATGCAGTAAAAAGAGTTTCATGTCCATTACCAACAGTCTGGTAGGACTAGGTACCAGATAATTGAACATTAAGTTTAGGGTTATCTTTTTATCTTTTCACATGATCAAACCTCATACTTTTGATTAAATAAAGTTTAAACAAAACAAAAGAACAACATCTGGATGCTTCTTGTTTTTTTTTTTTTTTTTTTGCGTTTAGAATACGTTAACCAAACTCTTATATCACTTTGCCTTTCTTAATGAAACTGTATAAAAAGTCAGAACGGCTAAAAATGGATATTAAAGATAAATGATTTTGATATTTAACTTATTCTTGTATTGCAAATTGGATTATCATTCAAATAAGTAAAAAAACTGATTTGAAAGTCTATTGAACAATGATGATACCATAAATTAACTGATGCAAGGATATATTGAGTAAATTACTCTATTAGTGTAACTTTGATATAATTACAACATTTGTTTACAGAAGGTACAATAATATTAGCAGCTTTCCAACTATAAGTTATGTATGGGAACTGTAGGAGGATGAATGGAAGCCATTACCTAAAGGACCAGTCTTATTAAAATTTCTACCGAAGTTTTTCAGTGCATAAATAAAGAATTTGTTTACATGTTTAAGGGACCATGACTAAACCTTGAACTGTATTAAGTATTCAAGTCGTGGACTTTAAAATAAACATATAACGTTGGAGGTGATAAAAATCTTATTATTTCCAAGAGCAAAATACTAATATATGATCATTTTATTCCATAAGGGGCTTATTCAACCCTTTCTAATATTGCACATCCTAGACTATTAAATAGTAAAAAAAAAAATAAATATAAAAACAATCGAAATATCTTATTTATTTTAAGGTTCTCGTATTCCCGATTGCAAATAACAGTTTATGTTTGAAGTAATTTTGCATAGCAATTTAATAATAGTGCAGTGTAGAATACATAAAATGATTTCAATAACTATATTGCAGTTCTCATAGAGGATATTAAACAATCATGGTGATATGAGGTTTCCAAGTGAAAATAAATCGAAATTTTCATTTAGTAGGGTTGTAGGAAAAGTCTCTCTCTCTCTCTCTCTCTCTCTCTCTCTCTCTCTCTCTCTCTCTCTCTCTCTCTCTCTCTCTCTCTCTCAAATTACTATAATCTATCTGATAAAGACAATAATCAAGTAGCATCCCAGTGAATATTTTTATCTTATAATTCAAGTTAATCGAATGATTTCAAGGAAAACGAATGAATATAATTTCATTCTTATATCAGATCGATGACTCAATTTGAATTGATTCCCGATCACTTAGTAACATTTGCATAAGAAAACCGTATGCAATCAATATTCACATGGACGCTCATGCGCCATTACACGGAGAGAGAGAGAGAGAGAGAGAGAGAGAGAGAGAGAGAGAGAGAGAGAGAGAGAGAGAGAGAGAGATCTGTTACCTCAAAAGTGATCAAAATAAAATGCAAAAATACTTTTAGACCAGTTGTAAAACATACCTGACGTTTCAAAGACAAACATCAAAAGTTATTTCCTTTACTACTGATAAAAAAGTTCGTTTTAGTTTCAGGCGTTGAAGTTTTAATTTTTACTTGTTTGTTCGTTTTCTTTTATAAACGTTAAATTTTAATTCTGTTTTACATTTATAACCTATTTGAAATATTTTATAGTGGAGTGTGTAGTAAGTTTTATTGGTGAAAAAGAATTCGTATAATTTTCGTACTCCAACTTCTTTGCATTAAGCTTTTATGGGCCAATCTGGAAACGTAAATGTCCTCGTATTTTGGCTTCTCTATGGCAAAGAATTAAAAGGAATTTCGATTCTTGTCATGAATTATTCTAGAATATCAATATTTGCATAAGACTTTATAATACCAATAAGGATGATTAAAATAAACAGTTTTATCAATGCGAGAAATAACCATATCTTTTTTTTATTGAAATAACAGTATATTTTATTTATTAATCTCGGTAAGTTGATAATATTAAAAATAATAACATATTGAAGTTTTTGAGAGTGTATGCATGACATCCAGCCATTCATCCACACTAATGTTTTATATAAAAAAAAATCATG
>NC_090734.1:50755131-50770131 GCF_036898095.1 Palaemon carinicauda
CTTGAGCAGGTGGTCAAAGGCTCGCCCCGCCCATTGGCCTTCTTCAGCAGAAAACTGTCCAAGGCAGAATCGGGTTATTCTACCTTCGATCGAGAATTGCTGGCGGTGCACTTAGCTGTCCGTCACTTTCGCCATTTATTAAAAGGTACGCCCTTCGTCATTCGCATAGACCACATGCCTCTGGTGCACGCCTTCACTCGACAGTCTGACGCCTGGTCCTCCCGTCAACGCCGACTTCTCTCCGCCGTGGCTGAATACAATTGCACTCTCCAATACGTCCCTGGGAAAATTAATCCCGTTGTCGATGGCCTGTCAAGGAACACGTTGGCTGCCGTTCAACTGGGATTGGATTACAACGCCCTGGCTGAAGCCCAACAACAGAATCCAGAGTATCAAGCTTGTAGGACATCCTGCACATCCCTCCGTTGGGAAGATTTCCCCTCGAAGACTCCAACACCACCCTCCTCTGTGACGTGAGTACTGGTAGACCGCGACCTTGGATTCCTGCTCCCATGTGCCGACAGGTGTTTGATTTAATTCACGGGGTTTTACATCCCTCGTGCCGCTCTACTGCACATCTGCTAAAGGCAAAGTTCATTTGGCACGGCATTTCTAAGGATGCTAATGATTGGATCCGCGCCTGTACTTCTTGCCAAACTTCCAAAGTACATCGACACACGGATTCAGGAGTGGGCACCTTTCCTCAACTTCAGCGTCGTTTCGCACACATTCATGTCAATGTTGTAGGCCCCCTACCCACATCACAAGGACATCGTTACCTGTTTACCGTCATCGACCGCTCCACTCGTTGGCATGAAGCCATTCCCATGGAAACTGCAACGTCCGCCTCATGTACATCTGCCTTACTCTCTGGATGGATTTCAAGATTCGGTATTCCCGAGCATATTATTTCTGACAGGGGAACCACTTTCACCTCTCAATTGTGGGCGTCATTAGCGAATCTCCTGGGCATCACCCTACATCAGACAACGGCCTACAACCCCGCTGCCAATGGAATGGTTGAACGTTTTCATCGCACCCTCAAATCAGCTTTGATGTCCCGCTGCAAGGATTGCAACTGGTTTACTCAACTTCCCTGGGTCCTCCTGGGACTAATGACCGCTCCTAAAGACGCCCTCGACGTCTCGGCAGCGGAAATGTTGTATGGCGACCCGTTGGTCGTCCCTGCCGAATTTTTTCCTTCTACAACCTCCTCCGACGATCTCCAGCGCATACGTCACGTCGTGGGAAAATTTTTTCCGTGCCACCAGACTTACAATCCCCCAGCGAAGCATTACATACCAACGGACTTGCACTCTGCAACGCACGTCTTTCTGCGCAACGACACTAGCAAGCCACCACTAACGCCCCCTTACACAGGCCCTTTCCTTGTGATCTGACGCAGTCCGAAAGCATTCCTACGAAACATTCGAGGCAAAGAAGACTGGGTCTCCATTGATCGTCTAAAACCTGCTTATCTTCTGCCAGATGACCTGCCTACAGTTCGCCTCTCTAGATCAGGGCGCCCTATTTAACATGTACAGTATGTCATTTTTAGGGGGGGAGCCATGTACCAACTGTGTGGCACACAATTGTACATAATTATTTTGTATATATTATGCTTGTATCTGCGCTCTTCCCTCGCACTAAAAAGAACCTGAATGATCATGTCTCCATTTTGCTCTGTAACATTGTCTTTCTCTCGAACAGGTCATGTCCTGTTGCCTTGAGGTTTTGTATATAAAGAAGAGTGTTCCTTAATAAACGCAGTTGATTGCATCCTGCCTTTGAGTTCACAACTCCTCTCTCGGCCCGTCACAATAGCCAGGTTGTATTATGATTTCCAAGCTTGTAGAATTGAGTAGCGGATGTGAAATAGATAAGAGTTTTGTCATTCATTCAATTGTATTTTCATTCAATCTCGTATATGTAAATATACGCAATTTCAAAAAGTTAACTTTCTCTGTCTTGTAGTTTTGTTTTGAATTCTCATGAAATATCGATTATGTATGTTCTATGACACTCAATATGTATCACGATTATTATGGATTAACATAATTTTTTATTCTATTTTTAATCAGCCTTTTTTCTATATCCATTTTTCTATGTAAAAATTCATTTTTTTTTTTTAAATTTCAAGCATTTTCTGTTCAAATGTTGTTTTAACTTCCTCCCCGCTAACTTTAATTTGTCTAAAGTGTCTAGTTTAACGCTTTCTTTTCTTTTCATTGTTTTCTGAGTACTTAGATGGCATTAAACACTGGTGTTTACCAGTGAGGAAGTCGTTCGTTAAAATGACCAGTCCAGTTTTAAGGCTTCCCGGAACTAGAGCAGCTACTAGCTAAATTGAGCCTTTTCCTAGATTGATCCACTCACCGTTGACGGCTTTATGTAAGTACATTTCTGCTACCTGCAATGTTTTGCTGTTCTTGCGTACTCTCTTCTGGAGTCTGTTGAGCCGACGCATTAAATCCCGGCATTAATGAGGACTCGTCAACGCATCTTCGTCTTGACCACCTGTGGGAGCCTTAGAGCTTGTGGTGATACGTAGGGAGGTAGTCGCCAGGTAGGAAATATTATTTACCTTGTTTTCAGGGTTCGGACTCCTTGTCCTTCCTTTGATGAGCAGTCCTATGGAGCTGTACTTCCTACAGTAGTAGTGTGCCTGTGGATCTGCTACCTTATTTGAAGCTGTGGCAGTTGTTTTTTTACACCCTTAACCAGTGTGGTAAATGTCTAGGAGAAGGCCGCACCCATTTTTCAAGTATTAACGACGAAAAACGTCAAAAAACAACCAGATTATTGTTGCACATCGCATAGAAACAGGAGGAAATGAATAAAAAAGAAACTAAGACTCAACTCTTACACATAAAATGTAAGCATAAACCTACTACTACAATTATGGGGGACCCCAGTGGGAAGCGGGGTTTTTGGGTGGGGGGAGGAGGAGAAAAGTGAATTTTCGGGGCACTACCGAACCTAATACAACCACATAACCTACCCTGGGAGCCCTGTACCCCCACCTAGGACTACCGGGGGGGGGGCTCTGACCCCCCCTGCGACACCCCCTTAAGGCCACAGTGATTTTCAGGGCACCACCGAACCTAAGACACCCACCTAACCTAGCCTAGGGGCCATGAACCCCTACCTAGGCCTGCCGAGGGGGGGGGGGGCTCCCCCCTGCGACCCCACCTTACGGCCACTACCTAACACATCCATCAAACCAATTCCAAAGTCATGGTACTGCTTTATACATCGTTATACTATCATCATTATGAAACTTACCTTAATCTGTTGGTTGGTAAAGATGTGCTGCTGCTTTGAGGAAAGCGTGAAGCCGTTGCGATGGTTCACTGACATGCAACTTGAAGTAGGAAGTGGCCAGGTACCCGACGAAGTGTTTTTTCCTCCTACCATATTTCGGCACTAAATTCTTCACGTCCCGCCATTTCCTCTCCACAGTATTGGTATGAGCCTGTGTCTGGGGATCAACAAAGTGAAGGCTGTGGTTAACAGTCAAATGCTTAAAACCTTCCTCTGCCAGACAGTTATAAGCTTGCCAACAGTCAGAAATTATAGTTGTGCCTGGCTCGATCCTCTCCTTAATCAGCGAGAGCAGGGTGTCACGATCCTGGGTTTCCACGGGGACCAGAAAAAACTCTCGTGATTCGCGGCTAATACCACCATATACCCACTGGCCGTCTATTACTTGGCCAACGTTATATTTCCGTTTGCCGAATTTTGACTCGTCAATTTCCACTGTACAATTGTTGCCGCCAATTTTCTTGCTGCGCCGAAATGCCCAATTAATTACAACTCCCCTGGAAAATGAAGACCAATCGCATACAGAACCTTTATTTAATTTTAATTCAGAAACGGCCACTTTGTAGCAAAACCAGCTTTGAACCCACACAACTATAAATTTTAAATTAGTTTCAATGTCCAGTTTTCCTTTTGAAAACCAGGTACCCACAAACAAAGACACTTTATATGAACAACGCTTACGTCTGCGTCCTTTCGTAATGTAAGATTTATCACACCTAAAACTATGTTTCTTGTAATCAACCCTACACACTTCGTGACAATGTGGACAATTTTTATTTTGTAAAATTAGATTGTGTCTCTGGCACAAATCCACAAGTTTTTCGATATTCCCCGAATAGGCTAAAACAAATTCCCCGTAACTTAAGAAACAGTCACCACAAGAAACTGGAATTTCAATTTCTTGTGCAATATCTGATGACGTGCTTGCTACGGCCTCCATATCTAAGAACGAAATAAAATGGCTGTGTAAGAAAATGTATTGTCCAAAGACTATATACTGAAGGAAGATAGGAAGGCTCACGCTTTCAACACACAAATGAGTGTGCTATGAAAAGATGCCAGATACTCCCATGCGAAACGAATGTCTCCATCTGTTGAGCGAGCAGCCAAACATTCAGAGCGGTAATGCTTACGGGTATATAGGATGGAATTCGATGGTAAATTTTGCGACATATTTGTTCATAATTTGCATTACTATGTCAGTATATTTTACTCATATATTCATGATATTCTTAAATTTTAGGTAACTAAATTGCAAATTATGTTTCTCAGTCTATTTTTCAGAAATTCAATTGCTATATCTCTTATGATTTTGTTAATTTTCTTACAAATTTAAGTATTGTACTGTATATTACAACCATTTTTAAATGTTCTATACAATACCACATTCGAATAAATTAAAACATACTGTATATCTGATTTGTTAAACTTAGCCACAAATGCTTATGTGTGGGCATACATTTAATTACAGTTTGTAGGCCACTGTAAGATGGAGAGATATTAGGTGTATAAAAGCACAATTGTATTTTATTTTTTATTGAAATGGAAAAGCATGATGCACTCATGTATAGTTTAGTATTATAAACTAATAAATGTATCAATGTACAATCAAAAGGCTCAAAATAATACAAAATTGTATCACACGCAAAAATAATCAAAAGGGGGTTGGAAATAGAAATAAGGTAGCATACAAGCCAACAAAAAATTAAAAACAAAAGAGATTTACTGTGGATGCCTTGCCTTAATCTTACATCCAATATCAGTGGGGCTTACTCATTAGCAGCACATACTGCATGTATAATACTGTTTGTACTCACCGTTCTTTGTCCTTAGGGAACCTGTGAAATACCAAATGAGGATCGGTTTCTTTTTGTTTATGGCACACAACACACTTGTGTGACTTCTTTACTGTCGGCGCCATGATTTCGTTTGAGTCAACTGTCAAATTCTGCATATAAACAAACAGACGACAAACGATGTATACCTACAACGCCATCTGAAATCGGAGCAACCAACTATTGTGTTCATTTTGGAGTTGCTAACTAGCGTATTAACATTCTATTTTGAGCCCTCCTATCTTCCTTCAGTATATAGTTTTTGGTATTTTCTCACTGTGATGGGTAAGAAAATGTATTGTCCCACTGTGATTGGCCAAACATGAAGACGTCATAGTGAACTAGTTTTTCTGCGGGTTATAGTAGTTACAGGGCTCATTTGAGCTAAAAACAAGACACAGTCAACAATAACAACAGACTTAGAAAAAATCTGGGAGGAAGACAAGAGTAGCGTGAGTTTGATCGTCGATATTTCGACTATTAGTGAATTTCACTAAATTATCTCACTCGTATACCACTATTTACATACATTCCTACACATTCTAGTAAAAATAAATTGAATATCAGTGATATCTTCATGCGGCCCTCTCCTAGACATTAACCAAGAGTGTGATATGGCTAGGTATTTGGTGTGTTCCTTTTTTTTTTTAGTGTTTAATTACTTTATTCAAGTCTCTCTAGTTGAGAGTGTGTTGTTTCCCGTAGGGGAATGTTATTGTAATTACCGATTTGGGTGTTTCATCATTAAATGACTTTTGTTGAGAGTGTGTGGTTTCCCGTTGAGGAATATCGTTATTATTGTCTAAGTGATACTTGTTGATTATTAATTGTTTAAAGTGTTCATTTAGTTATTTGTTAACCATTGTTAGTTACTTAGTATCAAGTTGTATATTGTTAGGTAGTCACAAGGTTGGCTTTTCAGAAAAAAAATGTTTTTAATAAATATAGTTATGTTTTCCCAAGTTTTTTTGTTACCACTGGCCAATTTTACTACGGATGCTACTTCCAACACTGTTTTCCCTAATTGTGCAATTAGAACTTACACCACGACCCACCAAGGTTCGCGACAATGAAGGATTTCGTCATTTTCCCCACTTTGTTAGAAAAGACTTGAACATTTGTAGATTAAGTTCATAATTTTTTTTTTTTAATGTTACGAGCGGAAGGTGGGGTGAATTCAGCTGAGAGAGATTCCTCACACAATGTTAACACCCTTTCTTCAAATTACTATGTTGGGAACCTTACACCGCTAGAGCCATGCCTCAACGGCAGGAAAATAATTTACTGGAAATTTCTATATGAATCAAGTTACATATATAGAAACTAGAAATGCAAAGAAAGCAGAAGAGATCCACCCAATCCCTTTGATAGAGCCAAAGTTTGTCACCACTGTCTTTTCTCAAGTGTATGTAGAGTATCCTCTTAAACGTCATTAGCGATTTCTATCCAACATATATTATGTATAGTGGTGTTCAAACTTTTTGTAAGATTATTGGATGTTAATTCAAGTGTATTGTGTTAATTTAAGTACGTTTTAACATAAATCTTTGCAACTGGCCCTGTGATATTTACGTCAAACAGTGAAGGAAGTGCATTAAAATTTTTGCTTAGCTGTTTTGTAACCTCTTCTGAACCAAAAGACGTGAGTGAAATAGTTATATATGGTTAAATGTCATTATTGTTTAATCACTAGTGTTAAGGTTAACTTTTTTTTAATAATTGTCAAAATTATATATTTTTAGAAAAGTAATTTCCAGCGAAACCAATGATTGTATGATTTTTATGGAGAATATTTTTTGGGTCTTACTCGCAGGTCTAGTTCTGATATATATTTCGAATAATTTATTTTGGTGTTGATTATGAATTGTTGTAACTTTTTATAGAATATATCTATTTCTGTGAAGTGTGTATTATTTCGATCACTAATGCTTGGTACAGTACTTTGCTTTGCTATTCCTGACTAAGACACGAAGTAAGATGTTGGTTTTAGATTAGTTCAAATGAGATAATCACCAAGTTTTCTCTTTAAAGATATGTAAAAAGAACTTTTAGATATTCAGTGTTCATATACAGTGCTTCCTGAAAGTTGTGTAATTTTCTGAGCTCTGTGGTATTTCTCGTATGAATCAGACTTATGTAAAATAAAATAGGTGAGTTTTCGAGCCCAGGAATTTACATAATTCGTTAGTATTAATGTATATTTTTGATTCTTAGACCTAAGGATCGAGAAAGATTGTTTAAATATTTATGGTATCAAGGATGCGTTTATGATTAAAGGTGTGAACAGTTTTGTGTCCATAGGATTATTTGTATTGTTAGGATATATTTTGGGAGTGGTATAATATTTTTTTAAGCACAAAATGGCTCAGTTGAATGTAAATAAATTTTCGGAAAAATAATTGTTCAGGGATTGTCGTAAGCTAATGTGACTAAAGCTCAGAGGCTCTCTATTTTAATGGCATGTGGTGGCCATGGGACGAGTGGAATGAATCATATGTCTAGCCTTATAAGCTTTGATAAACTCAGTTTAGTTGTCAGAAGATATTGTAGCATCTCGCATACTTTTGAAGAAGACTGGACCAAAAGATGTAGCGAAGCAAGTATCTGTTGACTTAAGAAATGAAGGAATGAGAGCATAAAGGAATGAGGAGGCTGAGATTCAACAAATTGCAGCATAAGAGAATTTGATTGAGTTGAAGACAATGGAAAAAGGGGAAGAATGAAAAGAAAGAGAGAGAGAGAGAGAGAGAGAGAGAGAGAGAGAGAGAGAGAGAGAGAGAGAGAGAGAGAGAGAGAGAGAGAGAGAGAGAGAGAGAGGGGGGGAAGAGAAATTACAAGACATGGGAGGGAAATGGAAGCAAGTCGGGAAGAAAGAGAGAGAGAACAGGAAGAAAATGAGGGAGAACGGGAAGAAAAAGAGAAAAACGGTAGAGAAATTGTCGACTTGCGAGGGAATTGGAATTCTTCAGTGTTTGTAAAAGGTTGGCAACTCAGACAATGATGACCCTTTCTATGCACGTTCCAGTGTTTAATATGGCGGATGCACAAAGGTTAATCTCAAAATTCGCAGAAGCTTCCGATGAATTCTTTGATCATTTTAAAACGGTCATGTTCATAATGGAATACCAGATGATAAATGGCGTTTGATAGCGCAGATTGTCCTTATAGGAAGAAGACGCAGTGCATATCTTTCCTTATTTCAGTAGCCGAGGAGGGAGCATTTAGAGGTTAAGAGGAACGTGCTGCAAGTGTAGGAGATAATCCCTGAATAATATGGTGAAAGATTCCGAAGTTTGCGGAGAGAATAAGGACATGACTTTCCTGGATTACGCTTATAAAATACAACAACACTTTTAGAGATGGATAGAGGCTGCCAAAGTGAGGGAGGTGGGTCATTTAGAAGATTCGATAGTGCTGGAACAATATTTACAAAGAATTCCTGAACATACACGAACGTACTTTATAGAGAGAGAGAGAGAGAGAGAGAGAGAGAGAGAGAGAGAGAGAGAGAGAGAGAGAGAGAGAGAGAGAGAGAGAGAGAGAGAGGGTGAAGAAACTTGATAAAGGTGCTTCGCTGAGTGAAGATTATGATATAATCAGCCAAAAACCCTCCTCATGTATGAAGTTTCAACCGTTAATTCGATCTAGTGTCCAGTGTTTGCAGAACCATGGAAACCAGCTCTGTAATAACTACAGGAACAGGTTCAATAGTTACTGCAGAGGTACCACTGGCCCTATTACAAAGCTGAATGTAACAGTACCACAACAGCAATTGTTGAATCGTCCTCCTTCGGGTATCGTGAAAGACATTCAGAAGATTAATATCGTCTGTTATGAGTATGGCAAGAGAGGCCATATCAGTAAGGAATGTTGGTCGAACCAACCAAAAGCAATAGCCCACTGGTCAATGATGATTCAATTGCACAGAAAGCAAAGACGAATAATCAAATGAGAAGGGTTGATGAGGAACAGTTGACGAATGAACAGGAAGAAAAGGAAGCAATGGATTTGGAAGAAATAGATAACTCAGCTTAGAAGTAGGACAGATGAGTTGGAAAAAGCTAATAGAATAGCAATGGAACGATGCAACATCAACAGAATTATTGTACCTTGTGGTCGATGAGATGGAGGTGAAACTGTGTCCCACCTGGTATTATCTTAAGGATATATTGCTTTTGAGAAAGCATAGACCCGCTGATATCCCTAAGAAGGCCGAATGGGGATATATCATCAGATATTAATTTCCACACTATTAAGAAGATAGGTATAAAAAGTAGCGCATGAGACGAGACACATGGGAATAAGGAGGATGACAGAGAAGATTACGAAACACATTCTAGCCTAGCAAGCATAAGGAACTGAACTATTTTTATTTCGTGCACATCACGTTTGTTATATGGCGTGAAAGCCTAATGAGTATATCAAGAAAGCTCCCTTATAACCAATTGAAGTAAAAGGAGAACCCTTCAGCAAGGTAATGATTGAAACTGTTGGAAAGTTACCGGGGACAAAGAAAGGTCACGGATATTTGTTAACCTTGATGTGTCTAGTGAGAAGATACCCAAAAGCCATACCCATCAGGAACATCAGTGCCAAAGTAATTACCGAGAAGTTACTATATTTTTTTAGCAAGCATGGTAGTCCTGGAATTGTATAGTGTCCAAGGAACAAATTTAACGTCAAAACTGTTTCAGAGAGTACTGCAACGAAACGTAGATGTTATTTGAGGTACGAAATGCTTCTCTAGAAAGCATGGGATATAGCCCGAATGAAAGAGTGTTTGGAAGAGAAGGAAGAGGACCGATTAAAATGTTGGAGGAAAACTGAAACATCTATTACAATTGGCAATATCACTTCACTCTGTAAATGATTCCTCAAAATTTCCATAACCCCCATTTTATCTAAAGTTTTTTAGTGTCTCCTAGCTAAAGGTCTTAATAGGTTTGCTGAAGGTAATCAGCTGTTCCCTAGTTTGCAATTTGGTTTCGTAAAGGCCTTGGGAAATGTTATGCTTTTCTTTCAATCTCCAAAGCTGACCAAAAATCCTTTAATTGTGGTCAGGAAGTTCGTATAATTGGCTTTGATTTTAGTGCTGACTTTGACCGTGTTAATCGTAAGGCCTTTATTTTCAAACTCGAATAATTGGGAGTAGGTGGGCGGTTTCTTAGCATATTTACTGAATTTTTAAGCAATAGATCTCGAAGAGTTGTTGTTGATGGGCATCATATAGAGTATAGGAATGTGATATCTGGTGTTTTTTAGGATAGTGTTCTTTGCCCAATACTTTTCATCCTATATTCACATGACAAGTAGTTTGGTTTAGAAAGCAAGCTTGTTGCACAGGCAGATGAAGCTACTCTCTTTGCATGAATTCCATCTCCTGAATGTAGATCTGGGGTAGCTGGATACCTTAATAGAGATCTAGCTAAAATTAGTGCATGGTGCAAATTATGGGGTAGGAACTTGAATCCTGAAAAAACTCAAAGTATGATTGTAAGTAGGACAAGGACCGTTGCTCATCAACATCCAGATCTCGGCATTGATAATGTTTCTTTAACCTTGTAAAACGCTTTTAAAATTTCATGTGATTCTCGATGGCAAATTTACTCTTGAGAAACACATTAGGTCTTTGTCTTCTTCAACTGGAAAAAAAAATCGGCTTATTGAAATAGTCTTTCAAGATTTTTGATGATCAATCTATTTTGGAAAAGTTTTTTTTTTTAATTCTTCCATTTTACCTTGTATCGAGTAGTTCTACTGTTTGGTCTTCAGCTACTGATTCGCATCTCAATTTGTTGAACAGAAACTTACGGTCTATTTCTTATTCCTGATCTAGATATCAATCTTTAGTTCATTATGCAAGTTGCATAAGATTTTTCGTAATTCTGACCATCCTTTACATTCAGATCTTTCTGGACAGTTCGATCTCGTCAATATTTCTAGATATGCAACTAATTTTAATTGTCAGGCCTTCTCCATCATGAGGTTCAATACTATACAGTACTCTAGAAGTTTTTTTTTCCAGCTGTGACCAAGTTGTGGAATGACCTCCCTAATTGGGTAGTGGAATCAGTAGAACTTCAAAAGTTCAAAGTTGCCGCAATTTTTTTTTTATGTTGAACAGGCTTGCAAAAGTCTTTTTATAGTTTATATCATATATCTGTTTTAATGTTATTAAAATATTTTATCTTAATTTTCATTACTTCTTATATCGTTTATTCATTTCCTTTCTCCCTTCACCACAGGGCAATTTTTCACTGATGGAGTCCCAGGGCTAATAGCATCTTGCTTTTTTTTTTCATCTACGGTTGTAGCTTAGCTAATAATAATAATAATAATAATAATAATAATAATAATAATAATAATAATAATAATAATAATAATAATAATAATAATTACACAAATAAAATACATCACATTGCCATTAAGGAAAGGAGAAGGAGGACTTTGAGAAATGTAAGAAGCAAATGTTGTTAGGATATTGGTAGTGATCATCAACTCCTGTATGCCACACTGAGAATAAAATTTAAAGCACCAAACAGAAAGATAGACAAAATATAAAGGTTTGATAAAACTAAACATTTAGAAGGAGACCACCGAGAAAAATTTGCCAATTAATATAAGAATCGATTTGCAGTCTTATAGAATTTTAGAGATGAAGAGCAGACAATAAACGAAGAATAGTGTGATATTCAGAGCATATATCAGTCAGCTATTATAGAAGTCTTGTGGCACATAGATATAAGTAGAAAGCTATGGGTAAAAAATGATACTTGGGATACTATAAAACGGACACAAAAACAGATATTGATTAGTGAAGGTTTTCGATCATGTAATGAAAATTACAGGATAAAACATGCTAAGTATTCATATTGATAACGAGGTCAAAAGAAAAGCCAAAAATAATTGAAGAGAATATATAAACAGTAAAGCAGAAGAGGCTGACAAAGCTAACAATTCAGGAACTTGCTCTGGTGTGAGAATTGCTTATAGAATTATTATTGAGATCTCTATGGGAAAAAGAATCGAATATGAATCAAAATGAGAGATGGATCTCTTATAACAATAGAAGAGGAAGAAAGACAACATTGGATGGAACACTTAAGTGAGTTTATGGATAGGAGATATAAAGGCAATAATTTGATCTATATTCCGGAAGCTGATGAAGACCTTCATGTGCCCATAAATGAATTTAGTGTGTTTGAAGTTGAAGCTATCCTTAAAAGACCAAAGAGTTGGAAATCCCCCATATACGATGGAATAACTGCCTAGATGAGGGCTATAACCACACCAGTTCCGATAATTGCTCAGGACTACCAAAAATTAAGCTCATGTAGACCTATTTTGAATGTATCCTATGTTTCAAAAGTTCTTTAATACGTTATTTTTCAACAACTAGTCAGTCAATTATAAGTAATAGAAATTTTGCCTGACAATCAATCTGCTTGAATAAAAGTATACTCTACTGAGACAGCAATCTGCTCCGTTGTAAATGATATGCTGGAAATGATGGATGAAAATAAATGTGTTTTTAATAATAATCGATCTCAGTGCAGCTTTTGATACAGTTGTGTGTGAACTGTTACTAAATGATATACGGTGCATCGGCATTGAAGATGAAGCTTTCAGATACATAAAAGACTACTTGATTGGTAGGAATTACTGTGAGCTGAATGGAAACTCTTATTCATCATATAAACCTTACACATAGGGTACCCCAGGGGAGTGTACTTGACCCAATCATATTCTGCATCTATACTATCGGTCTATCAAAAATACTATAAAACTTTGGTATGAAGTTCAATCTATAAATGATATAGATGACGCAACTGAAACTCTAAACAAAATCGTTGATAGTTTTTAAAAAATGGAGGGCAATTAACCACTGAAATTGGATGAGAATATGGTGGTGGGAAAGAGAAACACTGTGAAAAGCTTGGGTAATATTAGAATGATCATAAATAATCACCCAGTTTAAATATCTAGAAAATTTCATGATCTATGCGTATTTATTGCCTGTATCTTGTCTCTCAATGCCAAAATAAATAATGTAGTAAAATCAGCTGATTATCATGTAAGAAATGTTGCTTTTACAAAAAAAAAAAAACCTGGTAGAAAATTCTTCAAAGAAACTTATGATGAACCCTGTTATTTCAAGGATTGACTTCTGCAACTCCATCTATTACAATTTACCAAAAGTATAAATTAAGAAATTACACAACATAATAAACAGAGGAGCAGGACTGGTAAAAGGTGTCCAACCCAGAGATAGGATCCCCATGATAATAATTGATTTACACTGGCTGCTGATTAAAACAAGAATTTAATTATAAAAAGGTAAAGAAACCCACAAAGTTATCAGAAACCTCGTCCAAAATGCTCAAGAGAATGGCTACATATTGTGCAGCCAATAAACTGTGTTGACATGAAAATAGTTAGAGATAGTTTCAAACTATTGGAACCCAAGATACAAGTCTACTGTAGGCTCCAAAGCTTTTAAATAGACTGTCCCTAGATTATACAATGAGCTCCGATGAGACATCCGAATGATTGAGGACCTTAAGGCTTTCAAGAGGAAACTGAAGATTTTCTTATTCAGTGAGTCATTTGACAACGACGTTTAATAGTGATACGAAATGCTGTGTACTGAGAACGAACAAGATAAAATGACATTGGAGGTCCTGTATAGGACCATAAAAGACGCGGTCAGTGTAAGTAAGGAAGTAGGAAATGATGAGAAATCAAAAAGTTTGTTCTAGAGAGGGTAGAAGTTGCACTGGCCATATTTTCATTTTGAGACCCGTTGTACAAGAATGCGTAGAATATAGAAATCCCGCTGTTTGATTTTAATTGTGGAATATAAAAAAGCCTTTTATAGTGTGCATCGGCCAGTTTTATGGAAAATTCTATGTTGACTTGGCATTTCTCTTAATATGTAAATTGGGTTAAGTCTATTCATGAGCTTAGCAAGTGCAAAGTTGATGTTACTGAAGTCTCACAAAATGAATATCAAGTGAATAGTGGAGTACTCCAAGGTAATGGTGCTTTTCCTGCTCAAGTATTTTGAAATGTGTAGAACAGTCAGATATGGTGAAAAAAGGATTGTACTGGAATAATGATATGAATTTAGAAGACCTAGAATATGCTGATGATGCTGTCCTTGTTAGAAGAACACCACAGGATTTGCAATGTTGCTTACCGGGAAGTATGAAATATCACGAGAGTTTGGGTTGAAGATAAATTGAAGAAAGACAGAGATGATGAGAACAAAGTATGCAACGAAATATGAAATATCTTTGGAAGGAAAAAAGATTAATGAGTAGAATGATTTGAGGGTTTAGGAAAAAATATCTTTAATACAGTGTTTTATGAACTAAAGCTTGGTTAGAGATTTGAAAGAGTAAAACACGTAATGGCTAGGTTAAGTAAAATCTGGAAAATAAATTGCCTGAAAATTACATAAAAAAAAATCAGTCTATATATCAGTATAGTGAGATCAAGGTTATTCTATGGACATGAGTCATGGTATGACGATGAAAAAATCTCCAGTAGATTTAGTATATTTCATAACAAAGCCCTTAGAAGTATATTGGGATTTAAATGGCGGGACAGGATTAAAATTGAAGATATAAGAGCAATTACTCGAGTGCCCTATTTGTATGAGATTATGAAGAGGGGTAGAGGGAGATGGTTTGGACACGCTCGTAGCAATCCTCAAGAGATTAGTTCGCCAAACGTTCAGCTGGGCTCCACAAGGCAATAGAAGAGTTGGAACACCCAGGCATATGTGTCTGAGGACTATGAAGCACGAAGTAGCAAATGATGATTGTGGAAGTATTGA
>NC_090734.1:50772631-50780131 GCF_036898095.1 Palaemon carinicauda
TAGATAATATGGGAGTTATGGAAATTAGGCGGTAATCAGTAGGACTGGAGCTACCACAAACACATTTACATAGAGTAACATTACCAATTCTCCAACAAGTGCTAAAAACTCTTCTTCTTGCTAACTTGCGCAAAATAACAGATACTGGGTGCTAAGAAATTTGCTGTCTTTTTAAAAAACAAAGGAAAAATACCATTTGGGTCTACACCTCATTAAGCATGAAGGTCCATCAACAAAGCTTTAATCTCACGAGATCGAAAAGCTAAACTATAGTCTATTTTTTATAGCGGTGCATATTTGCACTTGACTCACAGGGGTGCCCTTTTAGCTCGGAAAGGTTCCTGATACCTGATTGGTCGGAAGTATTTTTGTCCGAACACCTTCATTGTTCTCGAATGATTACCAAGTAATGTGATTCGAAACTTATTCATTAACCTATATTTCTCCATCATATATATGTTTTGTCAATAAACAATGTGAAAGAATAAATATATTATTAAGAATCATCTTTGTAAGTCTAAATTTAATAACACAATCCGCCGAAGTCAACGACAGCAGGTTGTTTTCGGATGCACGCTTTGTGATTTTGTAATTTTTCACATATTTTAACGCAAATTGGGATAGATTACACTCAGCATAAGTTAAACATGTTATTATAAACTTTCTTTGAATACCAGAACTTACCAAAAACATGGAATTAATAAAACCCGATATTTGTGAAAACTTATGGGGAGGTGAAAGAACAGCCTATAGCGGCCTGGCGGGAAAACGATCTCTTCTGACTCGTAGACACAGTTTGTTTTTTCTTTCGCAATATAGTTCGGCCTATTCCTTTCAGTTTAAATAGTCTTACATTGTTTCTCTTCGTATTATTTTGCTTAGTATTTTCCCACATTCCTGTTCCTCACCTAATATCTATCTATTTTCCCCGATATCCCTTCTTTCATATATGGGATATCCGCACTACGATTCCTTATTTCTTATCCTCTGTCGAAAGTGATGGCTTGAAGGGAAGCGCGTGCTAGTCTCATTAAAATAGTGTAGAGGCGGGAATAAAAAAAATACTATGCTTAATATCAGGTTTACAGAATAGGTTATACTTGCTACACAGCATAACATTTATGTTGTTATTATTTTTTACCTACTTACTGACGTAAGGTACAAAACATAAGGAATTGTTGTGCGGATATCACATAGGCCTATATGAAAGAAGGGATATCGGGGAAAATAGATAGATATTGGGTGAGAAACAGGAATGTGGGAAAATAGTAAGCATAATAATACGAAGAGAGACAATGCAAGACTATTTAAACTGAAAGGAATAGGCCTAACTATATTGCGAAAGAAAAAACAAACTGCGTCTACGAGTCAGAAGGGATCGTTTTCCCGCCAGGCCGCTATAGGCTGTTCTTTCACCTCCCCATAAGTTTTCACAAATATCGGGTTTTATTAATTCCATGTTTTTGGTAAGTTCTGGTATTCAAAAAAAGTTTATAATAACATGTTTAACTTATGCTGAGTGTAATCTATCCCAATTTGTGTTAAAATATGTGAAAAATTACAAAATTACAAAGCGTGCATCCGAAAACAAGCTGCTGTCGTTGACTTCGGCGAATTGTGTTATTAAATTTAGACTTACCAAGACGATTCTTTATAATATATTTATTCTTTCACATTGTTTATTGACAAAACACATATATGATGGAGAAATATAGGTTAATAAATAAGTTTCGATTCACATTACTTGGTAATCATTCGAGAACAATGAAGGTGTTCGGACAAAAATACTTCCGACCAATCAGGTATCAGGAACCTTTCCGAGCTAAAAGGACACCCCTGTGAGTCAAGTGCAAATATGCACCACTATAAAAAATAGAGTATAGTTAGTTTAGCCTCAGGAAAACAAGAATGAGGAAGTTCAAGTTTTTCCTTACTCTGTTTACTGTCAAAAAAATTAGCCAAGAGGGTTGCCTTTTCTTTTGGACAGTAAGTGACTGAGCCTTCTGGTCTAAGTAAAGGGGGAAGTTTTCCATCTACACGAAAGAGTGCAGATTTAAGGGTAGACCACCATTTATGTTCCTGAGTTGTACCAGAAAGGGTTTCCTTTATGGTTAAATTGTGCTCCTTTTAAGTTGAGGCATAAACTCTGAGCAAAAGCTCGAAGCTGAGTATAGTTGTTCCAGGTCACATCTGATCTGTTACCCTTCCAAAGGTGATAGGCCTCCTGCTTCTCCAAATAAGTATGTCTACAATCATCATTGAACCATGGTTTGTCCTTCACTCGGTACCTTAGCACACGAGAAGGGATACACCTATCAATTATTTTGACTAGATTCTCATTCAAAGAGACAACATGATCTACACTACTATTTAATTGTGACTAATTCAAGCACAAAAGATCATGCACAATCCCATTCCAGTCTGCTTGATATTTCATAAAAATTTTACAAGTGTATGATATAACAGGGACAGGCTGCTCAGTCTTTGCTACTAATGCAATCAAGGCATGATCTGATGTCCCAACTAGAGAACCAACCTTACTAGTTATAACGCCAGTGGAGTCAGTGTATACGAGGTCCAAGCAATTACCAAAACTGTGAATAGTTTCATTTATGATATGCTCACAGCCTGATTCAGAAGCCAAGTCTACAGCTCTTAAGCCATGGCGATCGGTAGGAGAGATAGAACTCAACCACTCCCTATGGTGAGCATTAAAATCACCAACAAAGACAAAAGAAGCCTTTCTATCTTCTTCTTGTATCTGAGCCATAATGGTAAGAAGACATTCGAAGACAGAATCATCCATGTCTGGATTCCGGTAGATCGAACACAAATAAAAGTTGCAATGCCTGCCACAAACTTCCATTAACTAAATCTCCTGCCATCCACATTGATAGCAGTACTTATGAAAAGCAGGGTACTCGGTCCTAATATTCACCGCCATAACCCTGGCCCTAGGGATGGCAATATGTTTCAACATTATTGGCTTCTTAACCATGGATAGGTACGGTGGGTCGTACGCGACCCCGAGCGTCAAAAAAAAAGAGGTTTTTCTCACGTGACTCACCCCCGTGACTGAATTTGTGGGTGATCGACCTGCAGGAGGTGTCTCCCCTACACGCTCTAGTAGTGTCCAGATGTGCATTGCTGTAGCTGTATTCCTTCCCCGATTTCTGAGACGCGTCGGGGTCGAGCGCGACCGAGTTTACCCTTCTAAGGTAATTTGCATAATTATCAAAGTTATTACGTATTATGAAATTGTCGTAGAATGGTGCAACTTGTATAGGTTATCAGTTGTGGAAAGTCTTGGTGGATTGTTTGGCTACCATGTGCATGATTTTTTTTTTAGTTAAAATGTCGTTCATCACCACGAGGACCATTTTACCGTGAGTGCCCCTTTTTCATTTTTTTTCATTTTTTTGCCAAGTCATTTTTCCGTAAGATATTGCCAAATAGTGTCGTGAAACTTTTGCTTGTTTAGTGTTGGAAAGTGTGTCTAGATGATCTGGCTACCCATGCAGGACTTTGTTTTTGTCAGATACGACGTAGTTATTGGTATATTGGGTATTTAACTGCAGTTGCCAATTTCTGTTTTTTTTTCAATATTTGTAAAAAATTTTACGTAGTAAGGAATTGCCGTATATTATTCATTTTTTTTTCATGTTTATGTGTTAGAAAGTGTGCCTTGATGGTTGGGCTAACACGTGCATGTCTTTTTTTTTATCCGAGATGCCGTATATTAGAATGTTGGGCATTTTACCGCGAGTGCCCCTTTTTCATTTTTTTTCATTTTTTTGCCAAGTCATTTTTCCGTAAGATATTGCCAAATAGTGTCGTAAAACTTTTGCTTTTTTTAGTGTTGGAAAGTGTTTCTAGATGATCTGGCTACCCATGCGTGACTTTGTTTTTGTCAGATACGACGTAGTTATTGGTATATTGGGTATTTAACTGCGGTTGCCAATTTCTGTTTTTTTTCAATATTTGTAAAAATTTACTACGTAGTAAGGAATTGCCGTATATTATTGATTTTTTTTTCATGTTAATGTGTTAGAAAGTGTGCCTTGATGGTTGGGCTAACACGTGCATGTCTTTTTTTTTATCTGAGATGCCGTATATTAGAATGTTGGGCATTTTTCCGCGAGTGCCCCTTTTTATTTGTTTTGCATTTTTTTGCTTAGTCATGTTACCGTAAGGAATTGGCAAGTAGTGTCGCAAAACTTATATTTTTATAGTGTTGGAAAGTGTTTCTAGATGATCTGGCTACCCATGCCTATTTTTTTTTTAGCCAGATATGGCGCATATATAAGTATGTGTTCGATTTTCCTGTGATTGCCATTTTTTCGTTTTTTCCCATTTCTTTCAAAATTACTACGTACTAAGGAACTATCACAGAGTAATGATTCATTTTTATGTTTATTTGTCGGAAAATGTGCCTTGATGGTTTGCCTAGCACGTGGCTGAAATTTTTTTTTTCTGAAATGCCGTATATTAGAATGGTCATTTTTCCGCGAGTGCCCCTTTTTATTTGTTTTGCATTTTTTTGCTTAGTCATGTTACCGTAAGGAATTGGCAAGTAGTGTCGCAAAATTTATAATTTTATAGTGTTGGAAAGTGTTTCTAGATGATCTGGGTACCCATGCCTATCTTTTTTTTTTAGCCAGATATGGCGTATATATAGGTATGTGTTCGATTTTCCTGTGATTGCCATTTTTTCGTTTTTTCCCATTTCTTTCAAAATTACTACGTACTAAGGAACTATCACAGAGTAATGATTCATTTAGATGTTTATTTGTCGGAAAATGTGCCTTGATGGTTTGCCTAGCACATGGCTGAATTTTTTTTTTCTGAAATGCCGTATATTAGAATGTTAGCCATTTTTCCGCGAGTTCCCTTTTTTATTTGTTTTGCATTTTTTTGCTTAGTCATGTTAATGTAAGGAATTGGCAAGTAGTGTCGCAAAACTTATATTTTTATAGAACTGTAAAGTGTTTCTAGATGATCTGGCTACCCATGCATATCTTTTTTTTAGTCAGATATGGCATATATATAGGTATGTGTTCGATTTTCCGGTGATTGCCATTTTTTCGTTTTTTCCCATTTCTTTCAAAATTACTACGTACTAAGGAACTATCACAGAGTAATGATTCCTCTAGATGTTTATTTATCGGAAAATTTTGTTTACTTCTATTTTGATTGAATATCATCAAATTTTTTTAGCTAAAATATTATATTGTTTCACATTTTTGTTTTTTTTTTCGATTTTATTTCCCTTCAAAATTTTTTTTGGGTCAGAATTTTAATTTTATAGTCGTAAAATACTCGACAATTATCCAGCAACCCACCATTCAATTTTTATGCATATCCAATAATAATTAGATTAGTAAATAACACCTTGAAATTGACATACCCTTCTTACATTTCAAGTGGCAGATTAGGGAGTCTGAGTCAGTGTGGTTGGCGGCCATTTTGTGGACATATCCGAAGCGTAAGTTGCCCTATCTATATATATTCTTGTTCCCTGTAGAATTTGTGATATTTTGGTATATTTTTACCTGCATAAATATCATATTATATATTAAATATATGTATTTTTTTACGAAATTTCTAAGTAATCAAAAAATTACCTTTAGATATGTCCCCTGATATAAATGTAATTTACAAAATAATGAAGATTTTTTTACATATTTCTATTTTAGGATAATATATGATTATTCCCAAAAAAATTAGCCACTTCCTATTTCATTTGGGTACCCAAAAAAATTCATGAAATTTGGACAAATTTTTTTGGCCAAAAAAAGTTCCCCTTTTTTTCTGATTTCAGATCTTCACCTCCATGGGTCTGACTTCATCCAAAATACATCAAGATGTGTCCTAAACATTCAAGAATCAATTCCTAAAAGGATTTGTGTATATATGTATAAACTTTTTTTTATGAATTTTTATGTCAGGTCTTTTTTTCTACTTAATTTTTTGAAATATTTATAATAAATAGTTTTTCTGCAGATGAGTAGTATTTATCTTTACAGTTGTTTTAAGCATTCATTGAAGTTTTTTTTTGGCAAAAGAAAAAAAAGAGGTTACTGCAAAAACTGATTTTTCAAGAATTTTTTTTGGCGTCGGGGTCGTTCGCGTCCGAGTATACCCTTAAAGGGGTGTCCGAGGAGCGTACCTATCCAGGGTTAAAACCAGTTATAAGGAGCTTAGATGAGTGCCTCATATTAGAAACCAAAGTTTCTGAGCACAAAAGAATATCGTACTGTCTTTACGCAACTCTAAGGTCTTTGATATTTGCATGAAGACCACGAATATTGCTATACAGAAGACGACATTGACGAAATCTAGGACGTACTGGTCCCAGATTTCGCTCACTGACTCCAGACAGCATAAGAATTAATAAAAATAAAAAGAAAAGAGACATCATACTTAAAAACTAAATTAACAAGAATTATAACAAAAACAATATGTGCAGAATCATAAATAAAGTGATTGATGATACCCATAGACTATAGTAAAATGTCGGAAAAACTGGTCAACATGGAGGACCCGATACACCATGCAAGGCTAAATACCCTCCAGGATAGCCACTTTAACTAAAGGAAGGAGAGTAAGGATGGTTTTGAGAAGAAAAAGAATCAGAAAAAGTAAAAGACAACCTCTTGCTAAACCACCAGGTATCCATGGCCCTTCTATTAAGCCTGCCCAACACACCATTTTAAAAAAACAAGAGAAAGAAAAAAAATTATAAGGTTGAACTGTGTGCTCAAGTGTACCCTCAAGCAATAGAATTCTAACCCAAGACAGTGGAAGACCATGGTACAGAGGCTATGTCACTACCCAAGACTAGAGAACAATGGTTAAATTTTGGAGTATCCTTCTCCTAGAAGAGCTGCTTACCATAGCTAAAGAGTCTCTTTTACCCTTACAAAGAGGAAACTACATGAATATATATCTATCTATACACTCTGAGCAAAAGCTCGAAGCTGAGTATAGTTGTTCCAGATCAAATCTGATCTGTTACCCTTCCAAAGGTGATAGGCCTCCTGCTTTTCCAAATAAGCATGCCTACAATCATCATTGAACCACGCTTTGTCCTTCACTCGGTACTTTAGCACACGAGAAGGGATATACCTATCAATTATGTTGACTAGATTCTCATTCAAAGACACAACATAATCTACACTACTATTTAATTGTGACCAATTCAAGCACAAAAGATCATGCAAAATCCCATTCCTGTCTGCTTGGGATTCCATATAAATTTTACAAGTGTATGATATATCAGGGACAGGCTGCTAATGAAATCAAGGCATGATCTGATGTCCCAACTGGAGAACCGACCTTACTAGTTATAACGCCAGTGGAGTCAGTGTATACGATGTCCAAGCAATTACTAGACCTGTGAGTAGTTTCATTTATGATTTTCTCACAGCCTGATTCAGAGGCTAAGTCTAAAGCTTTTAAGACATGGCAATAGGTAGGAGAGATAGAACTTAACCACTC
>NC_090734.1:50785131-50787631 GCF_036898095.1 Palaemon carinicauda
AATATGGGTAAGAGTAAGGTAATGAGATGTACGAGAAGGGAAGGTGGTGCAAGGTTGAATGTCATGTTGAATGGAGAGTTACTTGAGGAGGTGGATCAGTTTAAGTACTTGGGGTCTGTTGTTGCAGCAAATGGTGGAGTGGAAGCAGATGTACGTCAGAGAGTGAATGAAGGTTGCAAAGTGTTGGGGGCAGTTAAGGGAGTAGCAAAAATTAGAGGGTTGGGCATGAAGGTAAAGAGAGTTCTATATGAGAAAGTGATTGTACCAACTGTGATGTATGGATCGGAGCTGTGGGGAATGAAAGTGACGGAGAAACAGAAATTGAATGTGTTTGAGATGAAGTGTTTAAGGAGTATGGCTGGTGTATCTCGAGTAGATGGGGTTAGGAACGAAGTGGTGAGGGTGAGAACGGGTGTAAGAAATGAGTTATCAGCTAGAGTGGATATGAATGTGTTGAGGTGGTTTGGCCATGTTGAGATAATGGAAAATGGCTGTCTGCTAAAGAAGGTGATGAATGCAAGAGTTGATGGGAGAAGTACAAGAGGAAGGCCAAGGTTTGGGTGGATGTATGGAGTGAAGAAAGCTCTGGGTGATAGGAGAATCTATGTGAGAGAGGCTAGAAATAGGAATGAATGGCGAGTGATTGTGACGCAATTCCGGTAGGCCCTGCGGTTTCCTCCAGTGCCTTAGATGACCGCAGAGGTAGCAGCAGTAGGGGATTCAGCATTATGAAGCTTCATCTATGGTGGATAATGGGGGAGGGTGGGCTGTGGCACCCTAGCAGTACCAGCTGAACTCGGTTGAGTCTCTTTTCAGGCTGGGAGGAACATAGAGAGTAGAGGTCCCCTTTTTGTTTTGTTTCATTGTTGATGTCGGCTACCCCCCAAAATTGGTGGAAGTGCCTTGGTATATATAAATATATATATATATATATATATATATATATATATATATATATATATATATATATATATATATATATATATATATATATATATATATATATATATATATATATTTATATATATATATATATATATATATATATATATATATATATATATATATATATATATATATATATATATATATATATATATATGTATATATATATATATATATATATATATCCAAATTAATATAGCTGAAAAGATATCCTTTTGTTCATGCAATGTCTTTGTGAAATTTCATTGCAATATGTTCATTATTATCGAATGCAGTTTTAGGGGTTTATGATTATGGAGCCAGTAGAGACCCCCTAGGTGGATCTTGATCAAAATGAAATTAGTAACTTTAGATTCAACGATGAAAAATTACAAAAGACTCAGTCATTAAATATTTTAAAAGATTTTAATTCCCGCCTCCCCCAAGTCGATGAAGTCTACGGTGCCAGCCAGCCCGATTTCTCTCATCTATGAGCTTTGCCCTCACATTTCATTAGATGGCCACTTAAAGACTCGGGACCACTTGCATTATCTTTCTTGGAATGTTTTACAGAGGAGTACACCTTAAAGTTATTTTAGAATCTCTAATCATTTATTTCTATAGAAAGCACATGCACACACACAGACATTACCTTTTAAATTTATTGAACTACAAAAAAGGGAAATTGGTTGAAGGGAAAACGCTTAAATTCCTTAATTCATTAGGCATATTCTTGTGATCATATTTAAGAATGCTGTATAAAAGGCATGACGACAGAATCCTGCAATCAAACGGAATATGTCAACATCAATTTACGTCGAATAATACACCAATCCAGTCATGTTTTTGACTTTATATTGATATTCATGTTTCTTTTTATCATATCATATCCAAAATGTTTGCTAAATATTATTCATTTTCCTCGGGAGCAAGTATGGGTTCACTTTTTCATGTATATTACACTTGGAGAGTTTCAAGAAATTTTTTTTTATATATTCTTTTACAATCCAATATTGGAAACATCCTAGTAGTGCACGGTTATTTGGCTTGTTTTAGAATGCTAAGTATGGAGACAATCCCCAATTTGGGGAAGCACTTATTGACTGCACGGATGTTGAACGTGACTACCACTTGTCAAGGTTGCAGAGTAGATTCCCATGATGTACATTTTACTCTGCGGAATATTTTAGATATTTGTAGGTAACCAATATGTTACCGTTTTTCATTAGATATAATTCTGTATCCGTATTTTTCTTTCCTTTTTAAAGTTCATATAAATTCCGTCTAGAAATATCAATTAGGTTATGACATAGTCTCTGAAACTAGGAATGCACTTACTGCTTCGAATGTATGTGTATTAACCAATGGTTTTCATTGATGAATTGAACTGACTCTAACTGGCTTGTAAAACCTTAGTCTCATTGTAAATAATCTTCTTTATCCAAATATACCTTAAAGCTTGTTAAGGGTGAGCTATATGACACTATCTCAAATCAAAATCGTGAAAAAAAAAAATCTGACTCCCCAGCAAATACTCCTTAAAAGTGTAATATCTTTTATCACTTTTGATTCATTA
>NC_090734.1:50792631-50797631 GCF_036898095.1 Palaemon carinicauda
ACCAAGTCCATCACTACCAAACGATGTTGCACACTCACATGGTCTCCTGGTATGACCTTACAATCTTTTACCTCGCGCAAATCTTTCCTCTTATACATCAAGTAATCTATCTGGCTGGACCTTCCGCCGCTTTTGTACGTAACTAGATGTTCTTGCCGCTTGGTGAAAAAAGTGTTCGCCAGTACCATATCCTTGGCCACAGAAAAATCTACAATTCTCTCACCCTCTGCATTTCTTTCATCATAGCCATACCCACCATGTATACGGCTGATCACATGGTTATTCTGGCCTACATGCCCCTTCAGATCTCCCCCGACAAGGCATATATATATATGTATATATATATATATATATATATATATATATATATATATATATATATATATATATATATATTATATATATATATATATATATATATATATATATATATATATATATATATATATATATATATATATATATATATATATATATATGATCCATGTAAACAGATCATGAGATGTTGGCATATGGGTTTTCTTCAACAATTATAAATGATTTGTTCGTAAGTACATATTACATAATCTACCCTCTCAGGTGAGGGATTTATCAACTTGAGTGCTTATCGGCAACTAACTACTGCTTTCATTATCAAAATGCAGCCATTACAAAACATGCAGACACAGGTTTTTGCAGAATATTCCTGAATATTGAGTTAATTTACCTTAATATACAAGCCATTTACATACATGAATTAGGACATCAACCCCCCTCCCCTCCCCCGCCCATTCCAACCCGGAATAGGCCTGACATGTTCTAAAAAAAATACAACATAAAATATATAAATAGGAATCACCCCAAAAAATTAAAAATAGCATGTAAAAATGTACACAAAACAATATAAAGGATTCCACTCATTTCTTCTTGAGACCTCTGCATCCTATATGCAGAATACCCAAAGTGAAAAAAAAAGAAAAGCATAACATCAGGACTATGTAACCTCATCAATAACCTCCTTCTAGTTGCGGGCAATATGTGCTTCTTGGGCGGGACAGGGTTAAGAATAGATATTCCTTCATTCCTCGATTTTACTTCTCCGGGTTTACGGCACAATTTCGCAACACATCTCACGGCCACCGTTTCACCATTTATTTAAATCACTACAACACTTGCACTTGCTACTTTCAACTGGTGGTCACTAGCCATTTTCCCGAGAAATTCTTTCATATTCCCACCATTCTCTTATAACATTAGGTATAACGTTTTGACATCTACATATTCTCTAACACTGCCTATACTCAAGGCTGAACTTTAATTCCGCAGCCGCTTGCCATTTGGGAACTGCCTCGGCCCCTGCCACCAGGAATCATATAGATACATGAATAATACAGCATCCGCCTCACTGATCTCACTTGACCTAATTAACCCATGATTTTTTTTAGGTTCATTCAACAATGTTATACGTATTTCCACACTCAACAAAGCTAGCTCAGCTGTAGGAAGCATGACGTGCCAATGAGTGGGGGGGGGGGGGGGGCGGTCATCAGCCACTAAGTAACACAAAATACGCACTACTTCCCTAGTATGCCACTCTACTAAGCCATTTGCTGAAGGCCTCCATGTGGTCACTGGAAAATGTTAAATTTTCATCAAGTCCGTGACTGATTTCACCACCTTATTTATAAACTCAAGACCATTATCACTTATCAGAATTTTCGGGCAACCAAGCCTATTAATGGAAGAGCACAGGGCCTGGGCTAACGAATTTGCATATTTTTCTAACATTGCATAAGTATGAGTGTACTGAGGGAAATGCATCCACATACTGTATACACATATATACTTATGTTGTGTTAACCCAGTAGGAAATGGTCCTACTACATCCATATGCACTCTATAAAATTTAATTGGAACAAGTGGCCACTTTCTGGCTTCTTGTACAGTGGTTGCATGTTCTTTGAAACAGTTACAAGCATGACAACCTTTTATAAACCTCTCTATATAATTCTTCATTCCTAACCAAGAGAAAGATTCACGTGCTCTACTTAATATTCTATCAATCACTAAATGTCCTGCATACGGACTTGCATGTACAATGTGGATGGCTCGTTAAATTAAAGACGGTGGAAGAACTACCCGTGCACAAAATTCCCCTAACCTTCTTCTCATAGGCACAATATAAGACATCATTTTATATAAGAAAAATTTCATGAGGCAAATTTAGAAATGACGGAAAACTGTCTGATTCCCCTTTAATCACTGCTCGCACTTTTTCCATCCATTCCACTTTTTTCTGTCTCTCTCCGACTTCTTCTATGTCCCAACCTCCCAAGTCAATCAAACCTTCATCATCAGGGGCATTCATCCTAGACACCCCTGGTAGTGTCCTCGGTCATCCACATATATTCATATCTCTCTCTCTCTCTCTCTCTCTCTCTCTCTCTCTCTCTCTCTCTCTCTCTCTCTCTCTCTCTCTCCCGTCTACTGCATGTGCATTGCGAGAACTCCCATTCCGTTCTCTATTTTCTCTATTATGATGGGGGTCTTTACTATTCTGGTTACGTTCCTCGTTCCTCTTTTGTGCCCTAGTAATTACTCCTATTACTGCACTTCTAGAGAGAGCATCAGCTACCTTGTTAGCCTTACCTTCTATGTGGTGGAAACCCTTTATGTTGAATCTCTCAATCCTTCTCGCTTGACGAGAGGTCAAATCACTTTTATAATACAAATGACGTAAGGAGTGATGATCGCTTTGCAACTCAATCGACTGACCTAATAAAAGGAACCAATACCTTTCTAGAACCCAAAGAATAGCCAAAGCCTCTCGATCGAATATTCTATAATTGTTTTCTGGCCATTTTAACGCCCCGGAAGCAAAACAAATAGGTCTCTCTCTGCCTTCATCATCTCGTTGAAAAACCAAACCGCCGATAGAGCTACGCTACTCGCATATGTTGTCACAAAAAACAGGCAATCAAATGTAGGCTATGCAAGTAATTCATTGCTAGTTAAGGCCTTTTATCTTCCACTCCCCAATTTGTTACTTTTTGTTTCTTTAAAAGCATTCAAGGGTCTCGCTATCTCTCCAAAACCACTTATTAATATACAATAATACCCAGCAACCCCAAGGAACCCAGCTACTTCCTTAGAGTTACATGGCCTGAAAAATCTGTAATAGCCGCTACTTTACTGGGGCACGGTTGGATACCTTCTGGGGTTATTTTGTGACCTAAAAATTCGACTTGTTTATAGAACAATTTGTACTTTGACAAATTTATTTTCATAGCATTAAGTCGCAATGCTTCTAAAACTTTACGAAAATTATTAATATGTTCTTTGGTCATTTTCCCTGTAATTATGATATCATCTAAATAAACAAGAACTTTATGGCCAATTAAGGGTGGCAAAACCGCCATCATTACTCTAGAAAAATGACTTGGAGCCTTTCTTAACACCGAAAAGAAGAAAATTAAAGGGAAATAATTGATCGTTAGCTATAAATGCCGTTTTACATTTGCTGTCTTCCTGAATGGGTATTTGATAGTATCGAGATTCTAAATCAGCAGTTGTAAAATAATTGCTATCCTGTACTTTCACAAGTAATTCTTCGATTGAGGCCACAGGGAATGCATTATCCTTGGTGATTGCATTCAATTTCCTATAATCAACACACAATCTTACCAAGCCCTCCTTTTTCCTAACAGCTACAATTGGAGAAGCCCAGTAGGATTCGCTCTCCTCGATTATCCCTTGTTTCCTTAATTCATAAAATTCCCTTTCTATCTCTCCCTGGAAATGAATGGGTACCTTATAAGGCCTTGACCTGATCGGCTACCCCTTCCAGTTTCAATGCTAAAGGGAAATCGATCAATCCTCCCGAGGGGCTCATATCCAATTGCAATTACATCGGAATAATTATTGACAATATCACTAACAACAGGCTGATATTCTGAGGGACATAATTTTCACGCTTGCATAATCAAATTCTGCGTGCGTTTGTCTGTGCGGGCTGGAGTTGTGGCCCCCCAAAATCCAATTATAAGCAATTTCACATTACTCTAATTCACACACAGAATCACTTCCTAAAACAACTCTTTTATTAGACAAATAAACTATCGTTATATAAGCTTTGTTTTCTTTAATTTCTGTCAAACACTCTAATATTATATGGCCCCAATTGTCATGGGGTTTAACAACTACCTTGGTTCCCTCCCCAAGAGGGCGACACGGGGTCACAGGTTTGCTCGTAAAGGTCTGTGGGAACAACACTTCACCTCTCTCAGGTATAGCGGATACCTTACCTAAATGTCTCTCCGAGCTAACACACGCACTTACTGCCTCATGACTTTCTATCGGCAAAATGTACCGTCCTGCTTTTACTCTTATTGTATCTTTTTCCCCCAATAATTGCAAATTTGATTATTAGATAAAAAGTCTATTCCCAGTAAGGCCTCTATTCCTGGAATTCCCAAGGTGGCCATGACAAAAAAAAATCATGTTTAAACTTCACAGACCCCACCTTGAACTGGACGATTGATGTATGGTTTATGTGTAGTTTATTTCCTCCGGGCATATCAAGAATAATTGATGCCGCAGACTGTGGTGGATTTGAGGAGATTTTTTTTTTCAATAAATGAAATACTGGCTCCCGTGTCAATCAGCGCTTGGATGGATTTATCTTGCGGGTTGATCCTAAGTGCTAACATTCCCAGATGGCCGTTACGAGATATGGAGCACGGGTTAATGACCCCCGCTGCCATGCCGCTGTTCATTCGTCCTCTCCCCAGTGCAGCAGAGGTGATGTCGTGGGTCCCAATGGAAGGTCCCAGTGCCTGCTCTGTCCTGTTCATCATCGCTTCCTCGACTACTGCTTGTGGGGGGGGGGGGAGTGGGGAGGTCATCGAACTCCCTCATCTCCTTCCTGTGTTCCCTTTTCTTCGGATGTTGGGTGGGGGAGGTGACCATACGCTTGACAAGTGTAACAGCGTGGGGATCCTTGGGTGGGGCATTCCACTCAT
>NC_090734.1:50805131-50820131 GCF_036898095.1 Palaemon carinicauda
ATATGACAGTTTCTGTGATTTAGGTAACAGAGATCTCGTTTTTGTCTAGGTAACCTAACCTATGCCATATGATATACTTTTGACATTTCCCCGGTTACCCTTGTGTATTGGTTAATCATTTCGTCGAGGATTGATATCTCTTAGAATTATTATATAACCGATACTCGTGTCTAGTAGAGATTTAAGTGTAATCTCTCTTCCCTATAAGTGTAGCCTTAGGCTACAACCTTAGTGGGTCGTGCCCGAGTTTTCATTCGTGATAACTAGCCCAGGGTTTTCTGTCTCGTCACTTAACCGCAGATGGCAGGTTTTTAGGATTAGTTCAGAACCTCAGAGTATTTAGTCTTGTGCCGACAGTTGGCCAGTAGGGTGATTTGTCATTTCTTTGCTGGCTGGGCTGCTGATATAGGAGGCTAGCCCTCCCTAGGCCATACCTAAAGTGGTTGTATTATTCCGCCACCTTCTCCCTGTGGCCTAGTAGACTAGTCCTGTGCTCGCAAATCCTAGGCTGAATAGTATTTATTCTTCTGAGGCCTAGGATGGCACCGGCACTGGAACTCTTTTCTCCCTTGTTGAGAGGAGGCGGCACTGCTGCCGTCCCCTTAACTGTATTGGCAGACCCTAGGTTGGGGAATAGAAGATTCTCTTGCCACCTAGGATGGCACTGATACTGAAACTGAGTTTTTTAAGTGTGTGTAGGACCGGTAATTTAGCCGGCTCCTTCCACACCTCATACAGGATCCTTTGCCCTCCTTTCTGTTCTTTTATGATGGCCGAGCCATTATCTTTCTTTGAGCCGTCGTCCTGCAACCTCACTGTTGCCGGTGGGTTTCGGGGGCCTGCCAGACTCCTTCTCTGCAGCTGTTGTCCGGCTGCCTGCCGCTATGCCAGCTGCCGGAAGCCATGACAACTGCCGGCTGCCATGTTGGCTGCCGGCGACCATGTATTATACAAACTGTCGGCGGCTATGACGGCTGCTGGTGGATATGCAAACTGCTGGTAGCCATGTCATCTGTCAGCAGCCATGATGGTTGTAGGTGGGAAGTCCCTTCTGTTACCAATGTTCTCCAGTCCTCCCTTTAGCTGCTGGCTAGATGTTCTGTTGCTGGGGTATTAGCCTAGCCGGTGGTAGGCAGGCCAGACCGGCACTGATAGGTGCTGACTCATCCGGCAGTACGCTGAGTGTACTAGTGCTGCCGGAGGCTAGCCTGCTGGCTAAGTGCCGGCTGGACATTGCCGGCGGTGGTACTTGTGGCTGGAGGGAAGCCTGAATGTTACATTCTCCCCTTCCATTTGAACCTTCTTTCTGGAGAAAGGCAGTAAATTATACATCCTTAATTAGAGTATACATACACAGTAATAAGGGAACCTTCACTCACTGCAGTCTGTCTCTCTTTTTTAGCTAGCATGCTGGTTGTGCAGGCAGGGAGTAGCTATGCGGGCTAAAAAAGGGTTGTATGTATTATACTAGTAGTTATTTTCCAATATATCTTGTGTATCCTTACCCGGGTGTTTGCTGAGACCAATCCTATATTGAAGGAATAGAATTTCTTCAATATTCTGATTAGAAATCAGTTTTCATATTACCCTATAATAAATTATTAAATATTTTAAAGGGCTGGCGGTATTACACTTCTCACCCTAAAAGGGTAGAACCCTTTTCCTTGAGTCTCCCTGATCAGGAAACTATGATTTAATATTGTAAGGGAGGTCACAGCAAATGGGCCGAGTAGGATACACAAATATATGTCTTTTATATTTCCTAGTCCAGTCGGCGTCATGCAGGCTGGACTATGCCGTCAGATGTTTGCTACAACGGCAGCACAGTTGCTGACCTACATTATATAATATACAGTTGCCAGTAATTTGCAGTATAGTATATCCCTGGATAGGTACGCTCCTCGGACACCCCTTTAAGGGTATACTCGGTCGCGAACGACCCCGACTCCGAAAAAAATTCAGGAAAAATTTAGTTATGAATCAATCTGTATTGTTTGACTTGCTAAAAATACTTCAAAGAATGTTAAAAACTACTGAAAATATAAATGATACCCATCTACAAAATAACTATTTATTGGAAATATATTAAAAATTTAAGTATACAAAAAAAAGACTTGACGTAAATATTCACAAAAAATAGAAATATACATATACACATAAATCCCTTTATGGACACCTTCTTAGATGGCAAAGCAACAGCGTGTAATTGCTGGAAATGAGTTGGACCCATAGAAGTCAAGATCTGAAATGAGAAAAAGGGTAACTTTTTTTGGCCAAAAAATTTGTCCAAATTTCATGAATTTTTTTGGGTACCCAAATGAAATAGGAAGAGGCTAATTTTTTATAGAATAAACTCATATTATCCTAGAACAGAAATACATAATAAAATGTGCACTAAGATGTAATTTACTGTTATATCAGGGGTGAAATCTAAAGGTCATTTTTTGACGGCCTAGTTTCACAATGTAAATTTCTTATAAAAATCATTGTATCTCCTACAAAATATGATATTTATGCATTAAAATATACCAAAATATCACGAATTCTATACAGAACAAGAATATATAGAGATATGCCAACTTACCTTTCGGGTATGTCAACAAAATGGCCGCAGACCGCAACAACTCTTACAGCCCAATCTACCACTTGAAATGAAGAATGGGGTTGCAAACTCCATATTATCATCAACAACTCTATTAGAAGTGTGTTGATGACATCCATGCCGAGGGAATACTGCCTGCTGGCCGTTATTGAAGATAAATTCAAAATAAATAGAAAAAAATCAAGTTTGCAAAAAATAAAAGAAATTCAGAAATTAGCATTTGAGGGAAAATGGACCTCATGGCAATATATGGCATCTAAGCCAAAACCAATGTCATGCAAGTGGTAGACACACCATCCATCCACACTTTCCAACTATAAAGAACCAAACAAGTATCAACACTGTTCGACAATTTATAATTATGTAATAACTTTGCTGTTTGATCACTTACCCCTATAAAGGTATGTCAGGGTCGAGGTCGACCCCTGGGGGGGGGGGGGGTAAAAAAACGGGGAAGGAGGGAAGTTAGACGAAAATCAGTCCTAAATCAGACAATGGCATGTAGACTAGTCACCCCTTGCAGGTTGATCACTTCCATATTCAAGACAGCTGATGATTTATGGGGAAAAAACAGGTTTTGAAAATGCTGTAGGGGTCGCATACGACCCATCATACCTTTCCAGGGATATACTGCAAACAGAAAACTATCGTATGATTATACAGTAGTTATTTCTAACATAACTTGGGTACCCTTGTGCAGACTTCTGATGGGACCGTTCCTATATTAAAAGAATAGAATTCCTTTAATACTCTGACTAGAAATCAGGTATCCATTCCCCACAGAGTTAAGAATAAAAAGGGGCAGTGACTTGTACACTTCTCTACCCCAAGGAGTTAGAACCTTTTAGTTGGTGTTCCCTTGGCAGAGTAATCTCCCTATAGTTAATACTGAGGGGGGGTAACAGCAATTGCTTTCAAGGGATACACTAGTACGTGTCTCCCACTATCCTTTTCTAGCTTACAATCCTAAGCTATTTTGTTAAAAGATGACTTTCACATATTGTTTATCAGTGGGAAAATCAATTGTATACTCATTCTGCTTTCCTTTCTTTATAGGAGGAACCCCAGATGACATGTGTTTCAGTCTTCTGCAATATCAAGAGTAAGTATTTTTATAGTCATAATACTTGCAGGTTTCATGCCCCCTGCAATATTATTTCCGAATCCCTGCATTATAGGGACCCGCAAGTTTGCAATGCATGTCGGACCTCAATGTTCGAGGGTTTCGAGAATCCCAAGTCGATAGAGTCTAGGGATGCAGCTCGTAACAAACTACGCAACTGAGGGAAAGGCTTAAAGAAAATGTCTCCGGCACCACACCTACCTAATGGTAGGATATGTAACCTACTATTCCCAAAAGCAAGTAAGGAAATAGTGGTGCCCAAGCACGATTCACACCTCCCTGGAGCCAGATAGCCTTTGGGACGAAGAGCAGGAAGCCCCCACGGGAATAGGGGGATAATGTCGTGTCAGAATTGTTTCCGTCTGTGCCTGCTTTAGAGCCATTAACATCGACATCTTCACCCCCTACCTCTCTATTAGGTGGAATGGACCAATTATGGGCCCAAATGAAAGGTCTAATAGAAAACCTTTGCAAACAAGACGAAAAGGGGTCATACACACGACCCAGAGACCAAGAGGTTCCAACATGCTCCAAAACCAATCCCTGGAGGTTTGCGGAGCTTATGCTGATTTCAAACGGCAAACTCTACATCTCTGAGAAGATGGGTTCTGTTCCTTTGGACAAAATCCAATTTTGGCCAAGCTTTGGCACTTTCCCTAATTGCTTCATTCGATTGAGACATGAACCAACGTCAAGAGAAGATACGGAACTGAAGGAGGTCATGGTTCTTGACCTTGATAAGGCACAGGCTATCTTGTCAAGTAGCCTGAGACTGAGAAAGGTGGGTTACACGGTGTCGAAAGTATTCGCACTAGGTAACAGAAACCCTTCCTTTCTTGCTCCTGCTTCAATATCATTCCCCTTTATGTGGGAGACATTTAAATCTATTGCTAAGCTAGTGGTGGTAGGTAGACCTTGTCCTGCACTCGAAGAGTGCAAGCCTCTGTCTATAGCCTTTCTCAGGCAGGAGAAGGATTGGAAGGAAGTCCACTTAACCTTTTCAGTAGGAAAACTAGACGCAGATGTCAGTAGTCAACAATTCAGTGAGAATCCCCCTAAACTATCTGAGTTTCTTTTGTATAACGAACAAGAGACAAAGGAGAGGCTTGCAGCTTCCCTATCCCTACATAACTGCCTAGAGTTGTGTTCAACCCACCAAACTACCCCAGATATGCTCATGGTCTTGGCCAAAATGCATGTGGCCACCTAAGTAAAAGACCTTTATGCCTTTATGAAGGATAGGAGAGCCTGAAGAGAGTTTGTGTTCGCTGCCACGACAGTGAAACACGAAACCAGGAAGCTAATATATTCTAACATCTGGGGTAGAGACCTCTTTCCAAATGACATAGTTAGAAAGGCGATTATGTAGGCCACCACGGAAAATATAGGGCTTTTCCAAAAGTGGGGCATCCTTTCAAAGAGAAAGTTTTTCGCGGTTGTGGGTCCCCAACCTAAAAGGAAGACGGAAAAGTCTAGTAATTTTCCTCGGGATGTTCAACAACATACCTCAGTCACAATGACTGTGGTGCAACAGGCAAGTGGTCGAATATGTAAACCTTCTCATCAAGCGAAGCAAAGAGACGCTTCAGGTAGGAGGGAGGTTACTTCAGGATCACTGGACCTTCGATCATTGGGTCCAAGGCCTAATAAAGATGGGACTAGGAAGGGAAGTAGACATGCCTCCACCATCATTTCCTCAACTCTTCCTACATTCCAAAACTCTCCTGGAGGAGTATACCTTAAAGCTCTAGAGCATACAGGCAGTAAGGAAAGTAGAGTCCATCGAATTCCAGGGATAGCTGTTTGGTGTTCATGAGAAGGACTTAAGAAAACTCAGAGTCATTCTTGACTTGTCGCCACTCAACAAGTTCAAATAAAACAGAAAGTTCAGAATGTTAATCCTTCTGATTATAAGGACCTTATTTCCAAAAGGGGTGTTCGCAGTGATGTCAGACCTGAAAGATGTCTATTGGCAGCTTCCAGTCAGTCATCCCCTCCCCTCCTACCTAGGATTCAAGTTACAGAGTATAACGTATGTCCTAGGAAAGATACTTGTCGGACTAAACACAGTCTTAAGCATCTTCACGGGATTAGTGGACACAGTCACGCAAAAACCAAGCCTAGAAATGGTTCAGACAACAATGTACCTGGACGAAATGCTGGGGTTGGCAGCACCCGAAGTGGCTGGTCTATGAGCATCCAAGGAAGTGATCCGGTTCTCGGAACATCTGGGATACAAGATAAGCTCCAAGGACTCTCAATTCTCTAAAAAACAAACGCTCCAATGGCTAAAAAACCATTGAAACCTGTGGTCACACCAACTCTCCTTTTCCTTTGGAATGTAAAAGGAGATAGCAGGGTCGGTCAAGAGACTATGGTAATCAGTCAGGATTCCAAGACGCTAACAGGGAGAAGTTCAGAACTCTCTCCAATTAGCAATAGTGACAGACGCAGTGCTAAGAGCACAGCGGAAAGATGCGTCAAGAGTCTGGAGAAGATACGCATCAAACGCTCGAAGAGATCTAGAAGGACCGATATCGGTCTTTCTTTAATAGCTTCCCTTACAATGGTCTAAGGCCAAAAGCCTATTGAAGACCATGTTGGTCCTGTCATGGATGGAGAAACTCTCTCCACGCAGAACAGACCTCCTCAAGTTGATCTGAGACATCGAAGCATTAATGAGACGTCAGTACCAACAAGGCTAGAGAACATCTCATACAGTTTAGGTGACGGTAACCATCCCTTAACTGAAGGGATGGCACCTATCAGCAGTTTATGTACAATCGATCCGCAATGTGACAGCGGATATGTTATGTATTATTTTGATAATGTACTATATTATTTCAAGTGTTATAGGTATTGTGCAACATTGCATCATATTGCATGAATAAAACATGTTATGCTTTGTACATAAGTGTAATGATTTTTTTGGTATTAGGATTCAAGCATTTGTTGAATACCTCAGAATTAGGATGTAATTCTTTATAGTTTTGTACCGGAGTAGGATTTAGGTCTTTTTAGAGCGATGATCTTTTGTTTAGCAATGTTTTGGTTTTGTCAGATTGTGTATGACGCTCCACACACACTTAGGAGTCAGCTGTCATAGAGCAATGTAGTCACAAGAATTATTAAAGTATTTTAAGAATACCAACGTATCATTAAATCCCACCAAGAAAAATTGACGAGCAAAGATGGGATCAGCTGAGATGTAATTACTAACAATTCTTCATCTATGTTCCAGGTAATTATTATGGTTAATAAAAACATCCTATCAACACATTAATTGGCGAATAGGATGGAATCAGCTGAGAAATAATTACTAACAATTCTTCATCCATGTTCCAGGTAATTATTATGGTTAATAGAAACATTCTATCAACACATTAATTGGCGACAAGCAGAAGGACGAACACATGCAGAAGAAACATTGGGCCTTATGTTGATGGATGGCCAGCATAAGAGAAGGACGTTTTGCACATCGATTGGCAAGAGGAAAAAAAGCCCAATGAAGATTGTACAAGCAGCAAAACAGGAATTTCATAAAATAAACAAAACCAAAAAATATATATAGTGAGGTTGGGTAGGCTACAGAACAGGTAGGAAGTAAACTTGTGACTTTAGAACAGTAGCTTAACCAATTGTAGGTAATAAGGTAAGACTCAAAATGCCTTTTGACATTGAACATCCTGAACGATTTAGCATCACAGCTAAGCCCATTTCTGTTGCAACACGATGGCAACAGTGGTGTGAGGAATTTAAGATTTATTTAGAAGCATTAGGGAACATGAAGGATGCCCAAAAGAAGGCATTATTACTTCATACAGCAGGTTGGAAAGTTCGGAAAGTGTTTAAGACTTTGCAGCCTACAGATAACACAAGTGAAGCTGCAATTAAGGCTCTTACCACATATTTTGCTCCTCAGGTCAATATATTTTTTGAAAGATATCAGTTTTTAGCGCAGGCTTATCAGAAAGAAAATCAAAGTTTAGATGCATTTGTAACTAGACTAAAGAATTTAGCTGTTTCATGTGAATTTCTAGAGTTAGAAAATGTTATCATACATCAAGTGATTGCACATTGCACATCACAAGAGCTAAGAAAGAAATTATTGCAAGATAAAGATTTAACATTAGAAAAGGTATTGATAACAGGCAGAGCTTTAGAAACATCAAATACGCAAAGTAACATAATAGTTAGTTCTACAAGCAATAGAATGGAAAATTCTAAAATTAATACAGTAGGTTCTAAGTGGAAAACGAATGAGAATCAGAGAAGGAATACGTCAAAGCCTAGACATAGAAAAGTGCCTAACACTAATGTTCATAAATATCAGAATCAGGCTTATACACAGAAACAACAGGAAAAACCCAAGTGTTATAGGTGTGGTAAAACTGATCATCTTGCATACGAAGCAAAGAAATGCCCTGCTACTGGACAAACATGCCAGAATTGCAGAAAGATGGGTCATTTTGCAACTGCTTGTAGATTCCCTAAACAGTACGCAAAGAAAATAAATGCTACAGTTGATACTATTGGTCAAGCGAATAATGGGGAAAATGTTCATGATAATCAGGTTAGGTCATAAACTGATTTTGCGTTTTGCATTAATTCTTAAAATACACTTTAATAACTCTTTTTTGACTACATTGCTCTATGACAGCCGAATCCTAAGTGTGTGTGGAGCGTCATTCACAACCTGACAAAACCAAAACATCGCTAAACAAAAGAGCATCGCTCTGAAAAGACTTAAATCCTACTCCAGTACAAAACTATAAAGAATTACATCCTATTTTTGAGGTAATCAACAAATGTTTTAATCCTAATACCAAAACAAAACATTACACTTATGTACAAAGCATAACATGTTTTATTCATGGAATATGATGCAATGTTCCACAATACCTCTAACACTTGAAATAATATAATACATTATTACAACAATACATAACAGTCTCCTCCCCCTTAACTTGACATTGCAAAAATCTTTATAAATCTAATCTCTCAAGGGGCTTTCCTCTGTTAATCCTATTAGGAAGCACTTTAACCTCATCTTGTACTGGCACTTGAATTGGTTCTGAATATACATTTGATGTTGGAGCATCTTGGTTAATATTTGACTCATTTGATCTAACTACTTCTTTAGGTTTCTCATCTCTAACATTCACATGCTTTGCTGTTTTTCTTTTTAATGGATGCAATTGATCAACATGACGTTTTACAACATTATCACCAACACGAACATCATAATGTAAATTTCCTATCTCTCTTACTATCTCTCCTGGTACCCACTTCTCTGGAGTGTTGTACGATTTTACCATGTCATCAGACAAAGGTAAAAAAATTCTTACATTAGAAAGCTTTACTACTTTTTTTATACCCTTTATCTTCTAAATCACTTTGCAAACTTGGATACAACAAATCTAACTTACACCTTATCCTCCTCCCCATCAACAAATTTGAGGGTGTCACGCCTGTTTTGCTGTGTGGCATTGTTCTATAAGACAATAAAAACTTTGATACATGCAAAAATATATTACCTGAATTTGCTTTTCTACACTTCATATTGTGTTTTAACGTTTGGACAAATCTCCCAGCCTCTCCATTTGTAGATGGATGATATGTTGGTGAAAATGCATGCTTTATACCATTGACATTACAAAATTCTTTAAACTCTTGTGAGGTAAATTGTGGACCATTATCTGTAACAATTCTTTCTGGAATACTGTGTGTAAAAAATATTTGCATTAACTCTTTTATTGTGGCGTAAGACGTTGTTTTCTTCATTGGGATAATTTCTGGCCACTTACTGTAAGCATCTACTACTATCAAAAACAAGTAATTTAAAAAAGGACCTGCAAAGTCTATATGCTCTCTTTGCCATGGATACCTGGGTAACTCCCACGGGTACATTCTAGCAAATTGAGTATTGTTCTGTTGCATAACACAATTCATACAATTCTTTATATAAGATTCCACATCTTTATCTACACCTGGCCACCATACATAAGTTCTCGCAATTGACTTTGATCATACAATACCTTGGTGATCAGCATGTATTTCAGAGAAAACCTTATTTCTCAGTGAATTAGGAATAACTATCCTTGAACCTCTCATCACTATTCCTTGTGTTACACTCAGTTCATACCATATATCCTTATACGGTTTGCAATATTCCTCTTTTCCACGTAAGTCCCTACCTGTAATTAAACTCTCTAAAACCTTACTAAGTACTGGTTCTCTCTTGGTACTGTGTGCTACAACCTTTGCAGTTATGGGTACATCATATACAGAAATTAACAGAACACTGTCATCATACTCCTCTGGAGCTTTGTCTACGGGTAATCTGGATAAAGCATCTGCATTACCATGTTTGATGTTGGACGGTATTCTATATCATAGTGGTACGCTGCTAACGTAATTGCCCAACGTTGTAGTCTTCCAGCTACCAACGCAGGTAAACTTGCTTTTGGACCCAATATTGCTAATAAAGGTTTATGATCTGTAACAAGTGTGAACTTTTTTCTACCATAAAGATACATATGGAATTTTTTAACTCCAAAAACTAATGCTAAACCTTCCTTTTCTATTTGAGAGTAATTCCTTTCTGCCTTGTTCATTACTCTAGAAGTGAATGCAATTGTTTTTTCTGTTCTATCTGGCATCACATGAGATAATACTGAACCTAAACCTATGTTTGATGCATTACATACTAATTTAACTGGTAAATCCATTTGATAATGTATTAAGAATGTAGGTGATGTTATTTCTTGTTTGATTCATTCAAAAGATTCCTGACACTCTTTTGTCCGCTTCCATTCTTCACTCTTATTCAACAGATTATACAATGGATGTGCAATTGTAGACAAATTCTGAATGAAATTCCCATAAAATGTTACTAAACCTAGAAATGATTGTAATTCCTTAACATTTTCTGGCACTTTTGTTGATTGTACAGCTTTAATTAATCTTCTCTTTAGTTTTGTGAATACCCTTGCCATTTATTACAAAACCTAAGTATTCCACTGACTCTACTTCTAAAATACATTTGCTTTTATTTACTCTAGTATTATGTTCCTTCAACTTCTTCAGAACTGTTCGCAATCTTTCTCTATGTTCTCTTGTATCTTTGCCAGCAATTAAAATATCATCTATAAAAATGAATATTCCTTGCATTCCTGAAAAAACTTATCCATTGTTGCCATATAGCTGGACTACTTGCAACTCCATAAGGTAATCTCTTTGGTCTAAACAAACCTAAGGATGTATTTACTGTACACAATTCTTGTGAAGTTTCATCCATGGGAAGCTGTTGAAATGCTTGTCTTAGATCTAATTTAGAATAAACACTGTATCCTGATATAGTTGCAAACATGTCTTTCGGATTTGGTAAGGGATGTTAAGCTACTTGCAGTTGTGGATCTAACGTTACTTTGTAATCCCCACATAACCTAACCTGTCCACTTTCCTTCACAATAGGAACTAATTGTGTAGCCCAATCTGAATATGTAACCTTTTCCCAGGAACCTTCATTTTGTAATCTCCTGATTTCTGTTCACCTGCACTTTTCAATGCATACGGTACTGGTCTCGGAGCACAAAATCTAGGAGAACTGTCAGGTTTCAAAACTAAAATTGCATTTGCGTTCTTTACTGTACCTACTTAATCCTGAAATACGTCTTGAAACTCTGATATGATATTATCCATAGATATTTCATTTTTGTGTTCATCTTGTCTACCTGTAACCTTCAAAATACTAGGCCAATCTAACTTCAAATACTGTAGCCAATTTAAACCTAGCAAAGTTTGTCCATTACCTTTTGCTACTGTTAATGGCATTCTCTTTAGTTTCTGATCTTTTTGCTGTACTTTTACTTTCGAAGCACCTATTACCTGAATATCAAAACCATTATAACATTTCAAAACTCTATTTGTACCTTCTAATAACAAATTAGGAATGCTTTTAGCTCTTTTCTCAGATATAATTGATACATTGGTTTACCATTTATGATTACTTCTTCCATGATATGTTTCTTTGCACCTTTGTTGAAGGAATTAATGCGAAACACAAAATCAGTTCCTGACGTAACCTGATTATCATGAAAATTTTCCCCATTATTCTCTTGACCAATAGTATCAACTGTAGCATTTATTTTCTTTGCGTACTGTTTAGGGAATCTACAAGCAGTTGCAAAATGACCCATCTTTCTGCAATTCTGGCATGTTTGTCCAGTAGCAGGGCATTTCTTTGCTTCGTATGCAAGATGATCAGTTTTACCACACCTATAACACTTGGGTTTTTCCTGTTGTTTTTTGTATGAGCCTGATTCTGATATCTATAAACATTAGTTTTAGGCACTTTTCTATGTCTAGGCTTTGACATATTCCTTCTCTAATTCTCATTCGTTTTCCACTTAGAACCTACTGTATTAATTTTAGAATTTTCCATTCTATTGCTTGGGGAACTACTTATTATGTTACCTTGCATATTTGATGTTTCTAAAGCTCTGCCTGTTATCAATACCTTTTCCAATGTTAAATTTTTATCTTGCAATAATTTCTTTCTTAGCTCTTGTGATGTGCAATGTGCAATCACTTGATCTATGATAACATTTTCTAACTCTAGAAATTCACATGAAACAGCTAAATTCTTTAGTCTAGTCACAAATGCATCTAAACTTTGATTTTCTTTTTGATAAGCCTGTGCTGAAAACTGATATCTTTCAAAAACTTTATTGGCCTGAGGAGCAAAATATGTGGTAAGAGCCTTAATTGCAGCTTCACTTGTGTCATCTGTAGGCTGCAAAGTCTTAAACACTTCCCGAACATCCCTACCTGCTTATGAAGTAATAATGCCTTCTTTTGGGCATACTTCATGTTCCCTAATGCTTCTAAATAAATCTTAAATTCCTCACACCACTGTTGCCATCGTGTTTCAACAGAATTGGGCTCAGCTGTGATGCTAAATCGTTCAGGATGTTCAATGTCAAAAGTCATTTTGAGTCTTACCTTATTACCTACAATTGGTTAAGCTACTGTTCTAAAGTCACAAGTTTACTTCCTACTTGTTTTGTAGCCTACCCAACCTCACTATATATTTTTTTGGTTTTGCTTATTTTATGAAATTCCTGTTTTGCTGCTTGTACAATCTTCATTGGGCTTTTTTCCTCTTGTCCATCGATGTGCAAAAGGTCCTTCTCTTGTGCTGGCCATCCATCAACATAAGGCCCAATGTTTCTTCTGCGTGTGTTCGTCCTTCTGCTTGTCGCCAATTAATGTGTTGATAGAATGTTTCTATCAACCAAAATAAATACCTGGAACATGGATGAAGAATTGTTAGTAATTATTTCTCAGCTGATCCCATCTTTGGACGTCTATTAATGTGTTGATAGGATTTTTCTATTAACCATAATTACCTGGAACATAGATGAAGAATTGTTAGTAATTATTTCTCAGCTGATCCCATCTTTGGTTGTCAATTTTTCTTGGTGGGATTTAATGATATATTGGTATACTTAAAATACACTTTAATAACTCTTTTGTGACTACATTGCTCTATGACAGCTGACTCCTAAGTATGTTGAGCGTCATACATAATCTAACAAAAACAAAACATTGCTAAACAAAAGAGCATCGCTCTGAAAAGACTTAAATCCTACTCCGGTACAAAACTATAAAGAATTACATCCTATCTTTGAGGTAATCAACAAATGTTTGAATCCTAATACCAAAACAAATCATTACACTTATGTACAAAGCATAACATGTTTTATTCATGCAATATGATGCAATGTTGCGCAATACCTATAACACTTGAAATAATATAGTACATTATTACAACAATACATAACACCAATATATCATTAAGTCCCACCAAGAAAAATTGACGACCAAAGATGGAATACGCTGAGAAATAATTACTAACAATTCTTCATCTATGTTCCAGGTAATTATTATAGTTAATAGAAACATCCTATCAACACATTAGGATGCTCTACTCGGGCTCAAGCCGATAGAGTTAGAATGGTCTACGGATCCAGACCTATTCTTTTCCAGATGGGAACAAGTCCCAGAACTGCAGAAGGACATCTTCGTCACGAGCGTCATCAAAAAACTACCTCAATAAGTAGCCCCATACGAGGATCCTCTAGTAGAGATAACTGACATCATGTCTCTAGTATAGAGGGGATGGACTCCGGAATCCCTGTTCATCCCTTCTTTTCTACTGCTGAAGGTCCTCAACACACTGAGATCCTTCCAGGGAGGTGTGGCTCTGTGGGATCCCAAGTAGCTCAAGAGCAACCTGTTCCCTTTAATGAAGGAACGGAAGCTGAGGCTAGCCCTAGTTCTAAGCCCACGACTATCCCAAAAGGTTCAGAAGTTAATTGTCTTCGATTTATCACAGAGAGCCTATACCCTTCATTTCATGATTTTCTTGCCCTAGCGGCTACAAAAAGATTTGGGATCTCCGAAGGCAATATAGAATTCTTAGAAGAATACAAGTCTTAGTCAACTAGAAGACAATATGAGTCATCTTGGAAGAAGTGGGCTGCTTTTGTAAAAGCAAAAGGACCGAAAGAAATTTCAATGAACTTTTGTCTCTCCTTTGTCCACCTTCATAATTAAGGTCTGGCCGCCAACACGATAACTATGTGCAAGTCAGCTTTGATTAGACCTCTTTTATATGCCTTTCAAGTGGATCTGGCGAATGAAATCTTTAATAAGATTCCGAAGGCATGTGCAAGGCTTAGGCCTGCAGCACTGCCAAAGCCCATCTCATGGTCTTTGGACAAAATACTACATTATGCCTCATATGTGAGCAATGAAGATTGTTCCTTTAAGGATCTAACCCAAAAGGTTATTTTTCTGTTCACTATAGCCTCTGGGGCTGGAAATAGTAAAATAATGGCCCTATCCAGAGATGAGGGCCACATTCAGTTCACAGAAGTGGGAAAACTGAATGTCTTTCCTGATCCAAGCTTTCTCGCTAAGAACGAGCTACCAACTAAGACGTGGTGTCCCTGGAGAATCTTCCCTCTGAAGGGAGATGTCTCTCTATGTCCTGTAGAATGTCTAAAGGTATATCTTCGTAGAACTTCAGACTTCAGGGGAGGACAGTTCTATAGAGGAGAAACCTCTGGATCAAAATTGTCCCTGAAACAACTGAGGGCGAAGCTCACTACTTTATTCGCAGAGTGGATCCTGACACTACTCCCGCAGGTCATGATCCGAGAAAAATAGCTTCATCACTGAACTTTTTTCAGTATATGGACTTTAG
>NC_090734.1:50825131-50827631 GCF_036898095.1 Palaemon carinicauda
TATGATCTCATTCAGTAAACCCGATATAGCAAATTAGGTTAATAAATTAAGATAAACGAAAACAGAAGAGCAGAGGAATTTATGGAAGGACACAAATGCAAAAAGAATGGCAACTAGAATGTGAGACAGAGGATGATGAACAATAAAAACTAATGTAAGTAGTATGTCAGCTAGCCTTAAAGCAGAAAATGAGGAGCAAATATATTTCAAAAGGAACACTGATGCAAGCTGAATAAAAGGTATATTTGAGGTAAAACACGGAGAGCAGATGAACTTGAGAGGCAAAACTAATACAAGCAGAATGGCAGCTGGACGTGAAACCGAAGATAAAGAGCACAGAAATTTGAAAAGGAACACTAATGCAAGCAGAATGATGCCACCCAAAATGAGGTTCTACGTAATATTTAATGGTTTAGTCATGTATATATATATATATATATGTGTGTGTGTGTGTGTGTGTGTGTGTGTGTATTTTAAAGTCTTCTATGAAATAATGCCAACTGGACAGAGGTTTTTTATTTGGTATATCTGATAAAGCAAATTTGGTGGAATGAAATAGATAACAGGAACAAAATAAAAAAGGAGGAATATACGGACGGGAAAAATGTAAGAAGAATGACAGGTAGATGTGAGACACTAGATGAAGAACAAAGAAAAACTCATGGAACCACAGCTAACTGGAAAAACAGAAAATAAAAAGCAAATGGGTTTAAGAAGGAACACTAATGCCAGCCAAATGGCAGCTACATATGAGGCAGAAGACAAAGAACACTAATACAAGCAGAAATGCAGCTAAACGGGAAGCCGAAGATGAAGAGTAGATGAATTTAAGATTGAACATCAATGCAAGCAGAACGATACCACCAACAAAAGAGATTCTATAAAATATTTAAAGGTTAGGTTATGTATTTTTTATGTTTTTTTTTTTTTTTTTAGTTCTCTACAAAATGATGCCACCCAAACAGAGGTTCTCATTCAGTATATCCGATAAAACAAATTTGGTGGAGAGAAAAAGGCAGCAGGAAACAGAAGAGCAGAGGAATGTATGTTGGTGAACACATGCAAGAAAAGTGGAAGCTAGACGTTAGACGCAGGATGAGGAGCAAAGAAAAAATAATGCAAGTAGAATAGCAGCTAACGATAAAGCAGATAATGAAGAGCAGACTGATTTAAGATGGAACTCTGATGCAAGTAGAATGGGCAGCTAGAGTGAAGGCAGATGACGAAGAAAAGAATAACTTGTGAAGGAACACTAATGCAAACAGAATAGCAACTAGACATGGGGACGAAGATGAAGACCAGAATAATTTAGGAAGGAAAAGCAATGCAAGCAGCATGTTAGCTAGACGTGAAGCAGAAGACGAAAAGCAGATAATTTTAAGATGGAAGACTAATAAAAACAGAATGGGAACTAGACGTGAAGCACAGATTAAAGAAATTCTCACCTTGTAAATGATTAACAAAGAATAGCTGCTATAAGAAATCAGGAATCAAGAAATCAAAGAAATAATTCGACTTCAGAAAAAACCACTAAGAATGATTGTCCATTGAAACCAAGAGTCATGGGGAGGAACTGAGAATAGTTGCCATATTGATAGAGTCATGCATGCAGAAACAAGAGCATGTCCTTTTAATGCTGTACAATGGTGTCACGGTGTCATCAATTATGATCCAAGAGACCCTTAAGAAAGAGAAAACATATTACAAATTGGCCTAATACAACAACAATGTAATCACTGCCATGCTCAGAAATGGAAGAATGAACCTCCTAGATTGTGCAATAGTGGAGGAAAAATTAGACTGCATTTGCTAGTTGAACCTCCTGAATATCCGGAAAAAAAATTCTCTGTGGAACATCCCAGCATACAAAAAATTTTCTCGAAAACTACTACTACACAATAATGCTTTCCAGATGGCTTCATTTGGAGCAAAATTTGTGAATGAGGGCGGCAACGCCGGGTAACCCAGCTAGTAGGGATTATATGAATATAGGTAAAGAAATATATCATTTGAAAGTGACACTGTAAGGGGTAAGAAAAAAATAACAATGATATATTATGAAAGAATTATTAAGAGGGGTAGCTTTTCCGTTCCAGAAACTCAAAGAGACCGTCCAAACTACACTGAACGTGAGGTGTTTGTATGAAATTCTTTAGAGCTGATGCTATAAAAAATTATGTATCTAAAAAAATATTGCATCAGTGATAGCCGAAATATGTTTATAATGAACCGAATTCTATTAATCCTAGTGGGTGACTGACAAAAAAGAAACATTTATATATCCTATATATAAAACTGAATACTTTTGTCTAGATAAAATAACAATTTGCACTTCAAAGTATATATTTTTTTTATTCGTGGAAGAGTACGCAGTGCTTTTTACTGATGTTCCCAGCCAAACAAATGTAATGGAACATGATCTGGACGTGGAAGATGCATGTCAAGTCTTTCAACACGCGTACAGAGTATCACCAAAGAAGAGAAAACTGGTTGAGAAGGA
>NC_090734.1:50835131-50852631 GCF_036898095.1 Palaemon carinicauda
CCTAAGGTTTTACCAGTTAGCAGGCAATTACCTTGTATTAGTAAAATTTTTACCCTCTTTATAAATCAAAGACAGCAATGTACATCCATCTATTCTGCTAATGAAAGTTATCTAGTATTTGCACCTGCAGGGATTTAAGCGGCAAAGTGAGTCCTATCTGAAGTGATTTTTTTTCGGTTCTCTTCACTTGTATACTTGAATTGGTTATAGTAGGCAATTGAAAAATGTATATATTCTAGCTAATTGATAGTGTTTCATAGTAATATGTATTAAATCATTGTGCTCTTACAGGAAGTAGGTGCAATTTATTTGCCAATGTGGTCGATGTCCCTTACAGAACTTTTCCCAGTTAATGGGGTTCCACATTAGTTTTCAAAGGACGCAGCTGTCTGACTTGTGCAAAATGAAACTATGGACGGAAGTCATATGCTATACTGTTTACCGGGAAACATATGGTCTTCCTTTGTACCAGGAAGGTGCACATATTTAGCGCATTATGGATGTGTATAAAGGGAACATTAGTTAATTGTTGATTCGTTAATAAAACAAAGTCATATATAATGAGTTTTAGTGCATTAATGAAAATATAGTTTATCAGGCAGTAGTGACATTGATATTCACCGAGTAATTCTAGTATAGCATCTATATATTTGCATACTTCTAGTTTTCTTTTCAGGAGTTTGTATGACACTATTTAAAACAATGTTAACGTTTATGGCATTTTAGTAGAGGTTAGTGATATATAAGAAATGATATCGTTTTCAAATGTTTACATTCCAGGAATTCCAATACCATTCTCTTTGTTGTTTTAGTAATGCCGTTTTATATTTTAGTGGTACTTATAAGAGACATAAAAAGATACATACACTTTTTGTTAATAAAGTGTTATTATTACATTTATAAGAGATCATTCATGTGTAAAATATGTTTGCGATTAGTATGATAGTTGCTTTAGCTTCAAACAACAACCACCTTGTATTTCTAAGAGGATGCCCAGTATATCATGCCCCAAATAAGGGTATAAGATTGAGACCGAGGTCAATGAGGACCGCCTGAACTCCGCTGATGATTGGACTACTAAGCCAGATATCCTTTCAGACAAATTTATAACTTCTACCCCAACCTGCATCTAGTGAGATTGAAAGTGATGATTTCTATAGTTTACAAAATGTATTTATCTTTATTGATTATGTTTTGCAAATTGTATTTACATAATAAATTTGTTTACATAATGTGACTACCTAGCTTTTATCTTTGTATCAGTAACATTTATTACATTTTTTACTTTCAACAGGTTCTATGTTATATATGAGGCCTAAGCACAACTCAAAGCTAGATACTGAGAAGGAGAACAAAGGTGACTACAAAGGAAGATGGCCAAGAGATCTGGCTACAAACACAAGGAAAGTGTGCTAAAAAAAAGATGACTCAGGCTAATGCTGACGTTTCTGACTTCCTCCACCCATCCCCATTGTCTCTTTACCAATATCAAAAGGCAAGGCTTATGTTGTCTTTTGAAGATGACCATTAGTACTAAAAAAACCTCTAAGAAAGGCAGAATGATGTTTAAACTACCTTTTCCACAGACATCAATGAAACTATATCATTTATTGGCATCAATATTTACATGGACATTGTGAATATACCTAGCATCGTGAAAAAATGTTAAAGCTGGTCAGGAATATAACAGATGAGAGATATGATCTCCTTGAAAAGGTATGGGCTCATAAAGTTCCTTCTATTACTATTTTTTTTCCCTTCCAAACATCCATGAGAATACCAGAACAGCGACTGACTGATTCTTGAAGACTCACACAATTCAATTTTATGAACAGGGGGTGTTTTGATCATGGCCAAGATACCAAAATAGTCTGTACAAGAGGCCATGGTGGCATACAAGTGGGCCAGAGCAAGATCCCTACGGCGATACATCCAAAGCAAGACTGATAAGTAGGGATTCAACCTGTTATGCACGATAGCCTTCACTACCAAGGTAGAAGCCCCTTCTCAAGTCACTCTTTTTAACCCCTGAAGAAGCCAAATTACTTACAAAGTAATGCAGGCTACTGTTTCACATGTATTGGATTAATAACGTACTTCAAGGACCTATTTGTCTGCGGATATGCCGTCACTGATAGAACCAACAGGACTGGTTACTGAGCATTCTCATCTGAGATGGAGAAAAAAAGCTGTTCCTAAGAGGAAACATGAAGCCTAGTCTGTGGATGATATTCTTGTCATGAAGTGACAGGAAACCAGTGTTGAAACCAATTTTTTTGTTTTTTTCAGCATTATGACAAATCGTAAAAGATAACGGTAGATATACTTTTCTTGAATGTCATCAAAAAGTAAAATAGGAAAGATGGTGGCCTTAATAAGTCATATAAGCTGACCCAAAAATAAAAAAACTTATAGTAGTGGAAGTTGCTAGTACAACAAGCTCTTTAGATATATTCTGGATCTGTGCATTTGTAATGCATGGTTGCTGTACACATGAGTCACTGGTGAAAAATCAAATATCTCTGAAGAGCATCTGGTATTTACAATATGTTAAAAAAATATGCCATTTTGGTTGACACATCTTTTTTTGGCAGCAGAACCCTATGCCATTGTCAAAGAGGGTACCAAAAATGTACATACCAAATGACCACTAGGAGTAAAATATTAAGGGCTGGCATACATCTGGGTTTTAATAGGCACACCTGCTAGCTCTGACCAGGAAGGGTAGTTTCCATCGAACCCAAAAGATATGCACTGTCTATGTAGTGGACGTTAGCTTGGTGGACAGTTTCATTCATTTTTATTCAGTCATAAAAAAGTAATGTCAGACCTCACGCTATTGCCTCCCCCTCATAACTAAATGGCAGCAGTAGAGCCAAAAACATTATCTAACCTCAGTTAGTGCTATCATAGCCTTTTAATATTTCCAACTATTTCATTTCAAAGCCATATTTTTTAGTATGTCACTGTTCACATGTGACTTTAAGAGGAATCAGATTACTAAAGACTAACATTTAATGATTTTATGCTATTCATGTTTTTTTTTTCCAGTTCTTGCTTGTATTGTAATATCCTCAAGTGCTCATGTATAAATTAAGCATTTAGGTTTAATGTAATATTCATATATTTATCACTGCTTCCTAGAAAATGCTAAGTTCATTAGTAAATTTTTAATATTTAATGTAATGTTATTTTCTGATGGTGGTCTATGTGTGTTATGTAACTTTAATGTAAATTTAATTCTTTTTCATTTTTATTTAAGATATTATACCACTAACATGAATTTTTTTTCAATAAAATACTCCTCAAGTAATTGAAAATTCTATTACCAAAGATAGAAAAATTAAGTTTTAAGTTAAGATCATAATTATGTTTAGTAATCATATTTGAATCAGTAAATGTAGCTAGGAAAAAAAAGTAAAAAGAAGAAAAAATGCAACATATATATATATATATATATATATATATATATATATATATATATATATATATATATATATATATATATATATATATATATATATATACCTTTACTTTTCTTAGCCATGACAAAAAGTCTGCACAGGCTATATTTTTCGTTAAACTTCCCCCCCCAAAAAAAAAAAATCATTAGTGAAAATATATTAGATAGGCCTTAAAATTCAAATACTAATTTGTTTTTTTCGTATGTCCATGATATGTGGTATTCCTTGCTAAAGGTTAAGTCCTAAATTAAAAAATTTATTACAATCCAATATACAAAATCTCTTTTATGGCACTCTTCCTTTCTTGACTATTGCACACAATGTCTATCTTGGTAAAATCACAAGTCTAGATGTTTTGTCCTTGATAAGTCTGGGGTATCTGTTGAAATGACATCTTTGGAAGTATTTTGTATTTTTCCTAACTATAAAAACCCGGATATCTTTACATAAGAGAATATTCGGTAGAAGTTGCCTTATTTCGGTATAAAAACTTTCAACAACATGTCAGCTATTGGGGTAGGGGGGGGGGGAACCAAGCCCACCCGTACATTCACTGCCGAAAAAGCTTTTAATTGATTGCTTGACTTACTGGGGGAAGCTGATGGCAGGATAAATATGTGTATAGAACTACAGATTTGCATAGTTATGAAAAATGAAAATTACTTCCTAATTTGTTCTTTGTTCCTACTCGCGTTCTTTACATAGAACGAGAATTCCCATACGTGGTAGGATGTTCATTTAACTTGCTAAGAACATTTGCCCAGCCATTACAACATCTAGACTTACTGTACCTCAGAATGGATTTGCAGAGTCATTGAAAACCTGATTGTTTGACATTACCAGAAGGTTTACAGTCTGTTCAATAACGGTCATTGAGTGGAGAATGACTCTCTGGTTATAAATATTTAGACCTAGGTAACCCAGCTCCCCCTCACCAGGAGACTGGGGACACAGCAGAATTTATAACCTAGACAACACAGTAATTCAGATAACGTGCGGTTCCTCAAAAGAGGGGAAGATGAAGAACTGAAAAGGACTGTCAATCCTTTACATTCATCCAAGACTAATTATGAAACCTTTCTCCTGTAATACTCCTGTAAGGGAGCTAAGGTTGCTAAACTAATTGCTCAAAGCTCACCAAAAGGTATAGAGTGAACATATATAGAGACTTTGGTGTGACTTCGTACTGGTAGTTGACGGTAAAGGTTATTTGATGTTTCTGCCTGCACGTTTCTTATACCTGTGCCACAAATAAGTTCATTTTTAATACTAGGGGCATGGTGCTGCCCATGATGTCATGAGCTTTGGGTTGTGTTTCCTTGTGACTATGGAAAGGATTGAGGGCACTGTCAATGACCTGCCTAATCCAACAGTGTTCTTGGTTATCCTCTTTTTGACCTTTCCCAGCCTGATAAGCAGATGTTTGGTGTGTGGCCTAGTTTCTCTGGTATGTTTAATATTGAACCTTAGCCCTCTCCCAGGACATAGTAACAGTTTATTAGGTCCATCAATTACATCCAAAAGACTCACAATTCGAAAATTTTGTTGAGAAGCTGATTGTATTCTGCTCCCTACCCTTCAATTGGTGAAGTCGTAGGAGAGGTCAAGCAACTCTCTGGCCTTCTTTTTAGATTCTAAGGCAAGGAGGAAGACCATTTTTTAGAGTCAAGTCACAGTCTAATGGCTGACTCCCAGATTCATATGGAGTTACTTTGGAAAACACAAGACCATAATGACGTTCCTAGGAATAGATTTCTGGTGAAGAGGGAATGCCCACTCCTTGTATCCTGTACATCTGGCCTAAAGTTGTGTTATACCCTTTCATTGCTAAAACTATCACAGACTCTTAACAAGAACTTGGCAACCACTAAATATCACCCACTTCACGTGAGAGACTGTAATATAGTACTTCCTGCGGTATCTAGACGCCTATTTCTCCACTGTTCAAAGAAAAAAAAATTCACTGAGTGAGCTGAGGCTGAATAACCACACGAAAGGTCATAATGATGGGACTACTCTGTGATAGGTCTTTACATGTGGTTGATAGTCGTAGAAGGTCGTGTAATTTTTGTAGCTTTCTCAGAACATTTGTCAACAATAGTATGAGGTACGAGTACCATGCTTCATGGATTTATAGTGGAGATATTAACATTGAAAGATGATATCACCTTGTTGAGGAGCCTCAGGATCAGTAGAATAGTAGGAACGTGAAGACGTCTACGTTGTTCAAGGGGTACTCTAATGCATCCTAGAATAATACCTGTAGATCTGCTATCGAGGAGCAGTACACAGTCAGTTCCTTACTGAGATACATCTCAAATAGGTCTATTAGAGATGGAACAAACAAACTTACGACTATTGCCGATATCTGAGGATCCAAAACCACTCATCACTTACCATCCAAGAATCTCAACGTCTAGATGGCAGAGGTACTGGGATATGTACCTACCTGTGTTTTTAAGTATGTTACTACGGTCATTTTGTTACTCATCAAACATGCAGGGTGACCTAAAAGGAGCTGTTGGAAGTGTTGAGGGACAAGAAAGACTGCCTTCATATCCACGAGGTTTATATGCCATAGAACGAATGGAGATGGACTATAGCAGGGAGGCCCATCCTTCTTTTGACACATCTGCGAAAAGCATTAAATCGGGAGGAGAAAGATCTACCTCTAAGAGAAAATTTAAGTTTGCATCCACAAACTCGAGTCTTTACTCTGCTCTTGTCCAACCGGAACGTATTCTTATAGGTTTTCCCTCTCTCAGAATATAGGATTTTCAGTAGTCATTGAACTGATTGAAAGCAAAGGCGACCATCAGGGACTGAGCAATCCTAGGAGGTCAGGTGTCTGAACAGGCATTGCCAAAGAATGTCATGTAGAGAGCCTCACATGAGGAAGTGTCAAGTTACTTGAGCCTTTTGATTCTGCTTTGCAATGAAAATAACCTTCTCTGATCAAGTGTTTATTTGTGTGTCCTAGTTACTGTATAACCAAATCTTTTCGCCTTCAGGGATGTTTTCTCAAAGTTTACCATTATCCACAGATCATAGAAAAACTTAAGAAACTTGACTAAATGTAAGTAAAGGGTCTCCACAAAACGTGCCAGAGTCACCCAGTCGTCTAGATAGCAAAAAAAAAAAATGAATGCTGTTGGCGAATGGTAGGCTGAAACTAGAGTAAACACCCTTGTGATCACTTGAAGTGCTTTCAGAAGGCTGAAGCACAGTAATTGTACCTGGTATGTCTTGTTGTGTATTATGAATCTTGGTTACTTCCTTGGTGCCGGATGGAAAGGTATCATGAAATACCCTCTTTCAGGTCCAGAGTTATTGCCTTTCTAACCATGGCTATAATCTCCATCTAGAAATAGTTTTATTGGGTCATTTGGCTAGCCAGGTAATATGTTATTGGATCCTTCTCTCTGATAACAGACCATTATCTCCCTGCCTACACATATACTGAATAGTGTGGCCTAATCTCTTCACATCCTCTTCTATCTTTATACACCTGAAAACACTGAAAATACCGATTTTTTTTTTTTTACTTTTTCTTATTTTTCATTTTGTTCAGTGGGTTAACAACTGCAATACAACTGTACAGTGAATACTTTCCTCTTGGTAAGGATAGAAGAGACTCTAGATATTGCACGAAGCTCTTTTAGGAGAAAGACACTCATATTATCAAACTATTGTTCTCTAGGCGTGGATATTGGCCTAGCCTCCGTACCCTGGGGCTTCCACTGTATTGGATTAAAGTTTTCTTGATTGAGGGTATATTCGGGCCAGCTAAGCTATCGTATTTTCCATCCTCATGTTTATTGAAGTTAATAGTTTATTAATGAAAATTCTTATCTAATGTTGTTACTGATCCTGAAATACTTATTTTCATTGTTTATTACTACGCTTGCAATATATTCATTAGCTTTTCTCTTTCCCTCGCTAGACTATTTTTCCCTGTTGGAGCACTTGGGCTTATAGCTTGGCTTTTAAAATTAATAATAATAATAATAATAATAATAATCTCTATCTCTATCTATATACCAAGGCACTTCCCCCAATTTTGGGGGGTAGCCGACACCAATAATGAAACAAAACAAAAAGGGGACCTCTACTCTCTATGTTCCTTCAGCCTAATCAGGGACTCAACCGAGTTCAGCTGGTACTGCTAGGGTGCCACAGCCCAACCTCCCACATTTCCACCACAGATGAAGCTTCATAATGCTGACTCCCCTACTGCTGCTACCTCCGCGGTCATCTAAGGCCCTGGAGGAAGCAGCAGGGCCTACTGGAAAATAATAATAATAATAATAATAATAATAATAATAATAATAATAATAATAATAATAATCCTCTCTGACTAGTGACCCATCGAAAACCACCTGGAGAATACACTTTTCGAATATGATCTAGACTTTTGACATAAAAAAGGGATATGCTCTGCTAATCGCTTCGTGAGGTAAGGGGAGAGCTAATAAACTGGACGACATAAATCAACTGAAGGACACCTAACCTAACTGAAAGACACCTAACCTAACTGAAGGACACATGCTGTTCAGAGTTTGGCCCCAATGTATTCCCAATGTTGTTACATGCTTCTAAGGTATCGTCCCATTGGTTGAATTGTTGGGAACAACATGATAATGAGGATGCTGTCCCTGTCTAACAGCTCTCCCTCTCCTTCCTCGAGGACTTTTGTCCTCAAGGGGTTGTCTAGAAGGGTTGGACATGTTAGTGCTCAACTGCTTAGAGGGGTCTATGGATATCTTATGCACTTGTCTGCTTACAGGGGAAGTTTTTGTCACAATAGGAGCCAAAGAAAAGGGCTAGAATGTTACTGCCTTGGGGAGTAAGGATTCTGACTTGCTCTCCTACATTTCACGGCAACATTTTCAACGTCTTCAATATCGAATAAAGACGAATGATAAAAGACAATTTATGGGGTTGGAGGCTCTCCATAAAGGGGCTGAAAAGTATTGTACGTCATTCAGATAACTAAATGTCCTCGAAGATGTTCAAAACATCTGCGGCTTGAAACATTATTGACTGTGCTGCTAACTTCTCCGCTGACAAGCCCTGAGCCAAGGCCTTCAGTACCAGGTCTAATGGCAGTTGAGAAAGGTCATCCTTATGTTGCTCTACTACTTCTTCTTTGTGTTTCTCTCTTTATGAATTTGTATAATATAAAGAGTTTAAAAGCTGTATGTATTGAGACTTATTGTAAGTATTTCTTGTGAAGATTAGCATGTTTTAATGTTGTGGACTATTTAACTAATACTGGGCCATTTTTTCTTATTAATTTGTTTCTATCATCCGTTTTAATGCATTTCTTACTTCGTCTTACATATCATTTGTTACAGGCTAGGAGGTTCCATCATCTTTATGGGCAACTTTTGTTCTTAAATCAATATTATATAGCTTTTCATAAGATTTCACTGCAATGTTTCTAATTAATTTCTTTTGTATATATATATATATATATATATATATATATATATATATATATATATATATATATATATATATATATATATATATATATATATATATATATATATATATATATATGGGCTCAAGCCTAGTCATCCTGATGGAAGTTCCTACGGCGATATTCCCAGAGAATTTACCTTAAGGTACCCAGAATTCTAACTCTTGGAGCGAATATCCCTTATAAAAGAAGCAGGGATATCGCAAAATATCAGAGGCCGTATTCTTGACACGCCACATAGCAATCTGCACCCCGAACAGAGTTAACACATCGAAGGGGTCAATTAGCAAGAAAACGAAAACGAGAAAGAAAGGAGAGCCGCTCGCAAGGTATCTCTACTCTCCTGTTTCATAAGCGTGCATTGCACAGCTCACGGCGCCATCTGTATTCCTTTTTGCGTAGCTCAACTACTCGGTGTTTTTCCCTGTGTTGTCTCGCAATTCTTTGATTATTTCAACGTTATAATGCTTTCTCCAACTTCTTCTGCTTCTGATAAATTGAGTATTATTTCTTTCATGTATAAATGTAAGCTCTTGGTAATTTTAAAAGTGACTTCATAGTGATATCGTTGTTACAAGAGCTGTTGCCTACCGGAGGCGTCCTGGACGCTGTCGCTCGCTATGTATGAGTTATTTAGTTAGCCAGAACGACGTTCCCGGCTGTTTTGCTTTAATAATTTTAGCTATTCAGCGTTACATAGGTTTTCTTTATATGATGCTTTTAGTATTTCCGTTTTGGCGAAGGATTTGCCGATTCTGGCCTACGCTAGACCTTGTAGCCTAGTCGTTTGGCCCTAGTACTTTCCAGCATGATATTCAGATTTCCGAGTGTTTTAAAATTCTATTGAAGCTTTAGGCAGTTTTATACATTTAAGATTATGTTGATTTTCTTCCAAGATAGTATACGAGTGAGTTTCGGTGATTTAGGTAATCGATTCTCTTTGCGCCTAGGCTAGTTGTCTATGGGGCCTTAGTATACTTTCTCACACTCCCCTGTTGCTCTCTTCTCTTCGGAGAATGTGTGCAATCCCTATCCCTCTGCTTAAGCCTTGGGCTTAACCCTAATGGTTTATCTGAATTGACGTTAGATACAACTATATTAGGGCGTTTCTGTTCTTTCCTATTTCCAGTAAGTCTGGCTTCAGGAAGTGGGCAGGACATCAGAGTTCTTAGTCTGAGTCTGTTTTTGTCTAGCTTGTGGTTGAGATTCCCTTGCTAGGCTGACAGCAGACATAGGAGGCTTAGCCTCCTTAGTTCACTTTCAAAGTTTTGTGTAGGAGATGATTCCTTCTTTTTGTGATCTAGCAGACTAGTCCAGTGCTGTTGTTCCCAGTGTGGAGGATGAGATCCTCTTTTCTGTGAATAGCAATGCCTTCCTTGCTTTGGTTCCAAGGGAGTTGGCAAGTATTGTTGGCCTCCCTCCTCGGATCTCCCCTACGCTAAGATGAGTTTTCTCTGCTGCGGGTGATTCATTACTAGAGCAAGGTTGGCAGGACCCTCTTCTCCCTTTCCCCCTCTTTCCTTAGTGATGGCCTAGCCATTGCATTCATGTCCGTCATTCTACATCTGTACCTAGCATAGGTTAGGATGTGGGGTTGACTCTGTCCCTTGCCGGCCGGCAGTGCGTGCCGGCCGGCAAGGGTCTTCTGCTTTGAGTGCTACTTGGACCTCCCTTGGTCTCTCATCCTTGTTTGTCTGAAGAGCCAGATGGCATTGGTCAGGAAGCCTGAAATTATATTCTCCCCTTCCTTATGTGCACTTTTTCGGGTTGCCGGGTTATGAGGCAGAACAGTCTCTTCTTCCAGCATCCAGTCTGTTTTTCTTTTAGTGTTGTATCCTAGCCTGGCTGCCGGCCTGAGTGGCCGGCAGCCGGGCAGTCGGAGTTCTCTGGTTCTTTTGCTACCGGCCGGCATTGGTTGTATACCTTTGCTGGCTGGCTATATATCACACCATTGTCTGCCAGCCGCTACGATTAGTGGCCGGCAGCCGGGTGCGGTTGTTGTTTAGCTGCCGGCCGGCAATAGAAACACACCGAGGTTCTGCCGGCCGCTATGTTTGTCGGCCGGCAGCCGGGTGCTATCTTGTGTTGCCGGCCGGCACACGCATTTGAACCAGCATTCTTCCACCTTATAGTTTATAAGTAGTATACTTTGGAACTAGTTAAGGTGTGTGCCAGCTGGCACGTGCCGGCCGGCACACGTATTTGAACCAGCGTTCTTCCACCTTATAGTTTATAAGTAGTATACTTTGGAACTAGTTAAGGTGTGTTCCAGCTGGCACGTGCCGGCCGGCACATTACCTTCTATACTGTAGCCAGTATTGTTCAGTATAGTATATACTGTAGGGAGAAAACTATAGTATAGTATTTCTTACAACACTAAGTTTTTCTAATACTTTTGTGTTGTCTTCCACAGGTCTTTAGTGTAACCTTACAGATAAAGAAAGTGAGTTCTTTCTTGTCTACTATCCAGCATTTTAAAATCACTTTTTTGGGTGTGAGCTACACCTGTTTACTCTGGAAATTATTTATTGGTTGCTCTAGAATAGATTAACCATACGATTTTATTATCTGGAAGGTTGCAGCAATTGACTGTGCGGGAAATACAAGTGTGTGTCTTTCCTTTCTAATTTAGTTATGCTAAGCTATGTATATCCAGTGATACGTAGTTCACTTGATACTCATAGAATTTTCTTCTCTTTACAGGAGGACCATTCGAAGTGTGGAAGCGTTTTCTGCAACGTCCGCAGCAAGAACTTATGCGGACATGATTTGTGTAGGAGGCACGCAGCATGCGCAGTCTCCAAAGGTGATCTCCGGTATTGGGACCCGCAGGTATGCACCGTGTGCACAAACCTGATTACTGAGGCTTTTGATTCCCCTAAGACGACGGAGTCAAGGGACGCAGCAAGGGAGAAGCTTCAAACCTGGGTAAGGGGCTTTCAGAAGAACACTTCTGGGCCCTATCTTCCAAGTGAGAAGATGAGGGCTTACCTTTCCCCCAAGGCGTCAGCTGAGGCAGTGATTCCCCAGCCTCAAGTGGAGATACCAGTGGTTCAGATCCCCGTGGATGCTGAACTCGTGGACGCCCTGCAGGACATCCAATTGGACGATAGGATGTCTGAGGTGTCCGAGCGTTTAGAAGATGACCTTCTGGCAGAAGACCAGGATGAAGAGCAGGCTCCAGACAATGAGGAGGAAGAAGTCGACGAGGTGTCGGCTACTTCGGTTCAGGCCCCTGAACCTATTCCTTCAACATTGTCCTCTCTCCCAGATGAGCTGGGAAAGACCCTTTCCTCCATCGTAGGAATGATCCAACAGATGCAGAGGGAAAATAATGAGAAGGCTGCTGCAATGAAGCTGGAGATGCGGAGACTTTCAGCATCACGTGGGCCCCAGAAGAGGCTCAGCGTGAAAGACCTTCCCTTGTGCTCAGATGCCAACCATTGGAAGTATGCTGAGCACATGCCTATGACGACGGGAAAAATCGTCATTTCGGAGAAGTTGGGCTCAGTCCCCCTTGAGGAGGTGGAATTCTGGCCCAGCAAGGAGTTGTATCTGAACTGTTATGTCCGTCTAAGGAAGGAACCAGCATCAAAGGAAGAAACTGAGTTGAAGGAGGTCATAGTTTTGGACCACGCTAAGGCTCAAGCGTTACTGTCAAGCTCGATGAAAGAGAGCGGCTTCACAAACTCAAAGGTACCTGCTTTGAGTAAGAAGCTCCCTTCCTTTGTGTCCTCTCCTTCTAGACCTAGAGCCTTCCCCTTTATGCAGAAAGGGTTTACGGCTGTGCTGAAAGCAGTCGAGGCAGGTAAGCCATGCCCCTCCTTGGAGGAGTGTAAACCTCTGTCTTTGGCCCTACCCATGGAACACAAGGACTGGAAGGACATCCATCTTACCTTCTCAGTCGGGAAGTTGGAGGCTGATATTGCCGGACGTCAGTTCGGTGAGAACCTCCCCAAGCTGTCTGAATTTCTTTTGCGAAGGGAGCTTGAGATAAAAGAAAGACTTGCTGCCTCAATGTCTCATCAAACGACCCTAGACACAATAGAAGGTGACCCCAAGGTCCATGAAATGTTCATGGTAGTGGCTAAGACACACCTAGTCACAGTGACGAAGGACCTTTATAGCTTCGTCAAACCTAGGAGGGCTTGTAGGGAATTCGTGTTCGCCTCGGCTGCGGTGAGACACGAGCCAAGGAAGCTAATCTCCTCCAACATTTGGGGCAAAGACCTCTTCCCTAGTGAAGCGGTCAAGGAGGTTGTAGATAATGCCGCCACAGAGAATAGAAACCTTCTCCAGAAGTGGGGCCTATCTCTCAAGAGAAAGTCTTCCCAGGATGAGGGTCCCCAACCAAAGAGGAAGACAAAGAATACTAGGCTACCCTCTCGGCCAGCCAAGCCATTCAGACAGCAGCAGCAACAGCAACTTCCTATGCCTACAGTGCCCCAGATGGTGGCACAAACCCCGACCACGTACCAGTGGGTACCCCAAGCCGTGTCGACGCAGTCTCCGGCATTTAACCCAGCGTTCGAAGGGCAGTCAACTACCTTTCGAGCGAAGCCTAGAGGAGCAGCCAGAGGTTCGTCTAGACGCCCCTAAAGGAGGAGGGGATTCAGGGTGGTCGCGGTCAAGGAGAGAAGACCTCAGGGCAACAGCAGTCAAAGTGAGATGATACCGGTAGGAGGGAGACTTCAGAATTTTCGGGATTGGTGGACCTTCGATTCCTGGGCCCAAAGCCTACTCAAGAATGGACTGGGTTGGAGCTGGTACAGCACTCCACCCCCGTGCCCTCGACTTTTCCAACACTCCACCCCTGTTCTGGAGAAGTACATTCAAGAACTGTTGGAGAAAAGAGGAATCCGAAGGGTAAAGTCCATCATATTCCAAGGGAGGCTGTTTTGTGTTCCCAAGAAGGACTCAGAAAAACTCAGAGTCATTTTGGACTTGTCGCCACTCAACAAGTTCATAGTGAACTGCAAGTTCAAGATGCTAACACTGCAACACATAAGGACCTTACTGCCCAAGAGGGCATTTACCGTCTCCATAGATTTGCCAGACGCCTATTGGCACGTTCCAATCAATCGTCAACTCTCCCCCTACCTAGGGTTCAAGCTACATCGAAGACTCTACGCCTTCAGAGCTATGCCATTCGGGCTAAACATAGCCCCAAGGATCTTCCCGAAGGTGGTAGCCTACCTGGACGACAGGCTGGTGTGGGCAGCATCCAAGACAGAATGTTTGCAAGCTTCCCGACAGGTGATCCAGTTCCTAGAGTATCTAGGCTTCAAGATCAACAGAAAAAAGTTTCAACTTTCTCCATCTCAAAAGTTCCAGTGGTTGGGAATCCACTGCCACCTAGTGTCACACCAACTCTCCATCCCGGCGAAGAAGAGGAAGGAGATAGCTGTTTCTGTCAAGAGACTTCTGGATTCCGAAAGGATATCAAGACGCGAACAGGAGAGAGTGCTGGGTTCTATCCAGTTTGCTTCAGTAACAGACCCGGTGCTAAGAGCACAGCTAAAGGATGCAACCAGAGTTTGGAGAAGTTATGCATCAAACGCGCGAAGAGATCTGATAAGACCAGTTCCGCTTCGTCTACGTACGCTTCTCAGGCCTTGGTCTCAAGTCAGGCAACTAAAGAAGTGGGTACTTCTTCAGCCACCTCCCCCCTCGTTGACTATTCACACAGATGCCTCGAAGGAGGGGTGGGGAGGTCATTCTCATCGGAAGAAGGCCCAAGGGACTTGGTCCAATCTATTCAAGACATTTCACATAAACTTTCTGGAAGCTATGGCAGTACTCCTTGCCTTGAAGAAAGTCTCCCCTCGTCGCTCGATCCACATAAGGCGGGTGCTGGATAGCGAGGTGATTGTGAGATGCTTGAATCGACAAGGATCGAGGTCACCACCACTCAACCAGGTGATGTTGGCCATCTTTCGACTGGCGGAAAAGAAGAAGTGTTACTTGTCGGCAGTTCACCTTCAAGGAGTCCGCAATGTGACAGGGGACGCTCTATCCAGGTTCCCACCGATAGAGTCGGAATAGTCCCTAGACGTAGGATGATTCTCCTTCATCTTGAGTCAAGTCCCAGAACTGCAGATAAACCTCTTTGCGACGAAAGACAACAAGAAGTTACCCATTTACGTGTCCCCGTACGAGGATCCCTTGGCGGAAGCAGTGGACGCGATGTCCCTCAACTGGAACAGATGGTCCAGGATTTACCTGTTCCCTCCTCACAACCTTCTATTTAGGGTCCTCAACAAACTGAGATCTTTCAAGGGAGTAGCGCAATAGTGGCTCACAAGTGGCCGAACAGCGTGAGTTTCCCTCTGGCATTGGAACTACGGCTGAAGTGTCTACCGTCACCAGATCCAGTTCTGACCCAGCGAGTTCAGAAGTCGACTGTCTGCGCTTCATCACAGAAAACCCGGAACCTGCAGCTCATGATTTTCTCTCCCTAGCGGTGAGAAAACTTTTCGGGATTTCGAAAGACAGTATAGAGTTCCTAGATGAATATAAGTGCAAATCTTCTAGAATGCAATATGAGTCATCATGGAGGAAATAGTTGGCCTTTGTCAAAGCGAAGAATCCGCAAAAGATCTTGATAGACTTCTGCTTATCTTTCTTCATCCACCTCCATGGTCAAGGGTTAGCATCCAACACAATATCAACGTGTAAATCTGCTTTGACAAGACCCATTTTATATGCCTTCCAGGTCGACCTCTCTAACGATATTTTTAATAAAATTCCGAAAGCCTGTGCTAGGCTCAGACCATCAGCACCTCCAAAGCCCATTACATGGTCTTTAGATAAAGTTCTTCTTTTCGCTTCGCTGTTGAACAATGAGGAGTGTGCTTTAAAGGATTTAACCCAGAAAGTTATTTTCCTGTTTGCACTCGCGTTGGGGGCCAGGGTTAGTGAAATTGTAGCCCTCTCGAGAGAGGAGGGTCGTGTTTAGTTCTTGGATGGGGAAGAACTGAACCTGTTTCCGGATCCTACGTTTCTCGCCAAGAACGAGTTACACACCAACAGGTGGGGTCCTTGGAGAATATGCCCTGTGGAAGAAGATGCATCTCTATGTCCAGTGGAATGCCTAAAGGTCTATCTTCGTAGAACTTCAGACTTCAGGGGTGGTCAACTATTCAGGGGAGAAACATCAGGCTCAAATTCATCTCTGAAACATCTTAGGGCGAAAATCACCTATTTTATTCGCAGAGCGGATCCAGACAGTACACCCGCAGGTCACGATCCGAGGAAAGTTGCCTCATTCTTAAATTTCATTAATTGTATGGATTTCAAACATATTCGTTCATACACTGGCTGGAAGTCTTCCAGAGTGTTCTTTCGTCACTATGCGAAGCAAGTGGAGCAGCTAAAGAGGTCTGTGGTAGCAGTGGGTAGTGTCGTTAACCCTGGGTGAGTGTGTAGTTACGAACTATTCTACAAACTAAGTGTTAGGGCACTGGGTTGCTCGCACTGACTGTTCCACATTCAAAGGTGAACCTAGCATAAGTGCAAACATGTGTGCCGAGCGTTTCCAATGCTAATGTAACTGGTTAGTAATACAGACTTTTATGGTTTTGATACCTCGGTATGTTAAAAGTGGCGCTAATGTTTTTATTTCCGATAAACAAGTTTTCTGTTTACTATCATGCTTATACTTATTTATTGGTTATCCTCCTCATATACATATATAATTGTTGTTTAACCTGTTTTATTTATTGTTTGTCAATAAACTTGTTCTTGTGAACCTTGCATCTCCTTCACCTGTGTCAATTTATTTGAAATAATTTAGCATTACGTTTCTGTGTATATTTATCTAGGATAATTCTAATAGATTGTTCCTTTAAGCAAGTATTCTTTGCATTGGTTTATGCCCTAAGGGGACGGTGGTGGATATGCAAGTTTTCCTCCTACTCGGATATAAACCTTTGTCTAATCCAGTATTGAACGGGGAACTGGTCGATATTTCATATTGACTTAGTGGTTCTTTACAAACTATGCTCTACATGATATAGGGTGAGACCACTATATGGGCTTGTCTGTTATTCATACATAGGTATATGTACTCTTCGAGACTTTTCCAGAGTCTAGTATAACTCTTCCCTGTAGGGGTTAGGATATAGGGTGAGACCACTATATTGGTTTGTCTGTTATTCATACATAGGTATATGTACTCTTCGAGACTTTTCCAGAGTCTAGTATGACTCTTCCCTGTAGGGGGAAGGAAGCACTAACATGGTCTATGGTTAGTTGAAAAGATGTATGACAGTAACATCTTAGGTCTCTAGGTCTAGTTAGCCGGGAAATACCTTCGGGGAGTACGGCACGTTTTGAGAATCCACAGATACAGTAATGCTCTGGTATACTTCCATCAGGACAACATGGCTTGACCCCCAAAAAACGGATTTTCAGCGAAGCGAAAAATCTATTTTTGGGTGAGATAGCCATGTCGTCCTGATGGACCCACACTTCCCTTTCTTCTAAAGGGCTGTAGGTCCCCTCCTTACATACAGTATCTGTAGCACCTCGTGTATCGCTACAAGGAATA
>NC_090734.1:50860131-50862631 GCF_036898095.1 Palaemon carinicauda
ATCTCCACCCAGTGTGCCATCAATCAGTGCCACTAGAGTGTTTTTTGAGTGCCACCCCAGTACCTCTTTCAAGTGCCATCCCAGTGCCTTTTTCGAGTGGTACCCCACTCCCTCCAACAAGTGCTATGTAAGTGCCTTCATGAGTGCCACCCCAGTGCCTTCAACGAGTGCCACACTAGCGCCCTTTTTCATCCCTTCCACAGAATTTGTGATTCTCGGCCTAGAACCCTGAATATTGACATGAATGCTGCCATGCCATTTAACTTTATTATGCAGTTTGCCAAAGTTACTTATGTATAATGTAAATATTTTATTTACATTATTTTCTATGTATTTATATTAGTATATACTTATTTTTCTAAATTTTCCAAATTAGATACTTAAAATTATTATTTTTTACCTTACTCCTATCAAAATATTAAGGAATGAGTATTGTTAAATAAGAAACTTAGGGATTTGAAATAATATATATATATATATATATATATATATATATTATATATATATATATATATTATATATATATATATATAATATATATATATATATATATATATTATATATATATATATATATATATATGCCAATATATATATATATATAGTATATATATATATATATATATATATATATATATATATATATATATATATATATATATATATTAGATATATATATATATATATAAGATATATATATATAATAAGGAAGTATATGGTCCAAAAGTTGAGGTCTCATTTATGGTACCACACTAGTAATGGCGTACCCGCTTTGGAACTTAACCAACGATTGAAATGGCAAATAGGGGTAACTTCCCTTAGCTACTATCCCTTCATAATAATCAAGTCCTCTGTGAGAGACTGCTCCACCATAGGACGTACTACCCATACAACCATACTATGGTTACAACTGTGTCGCACAATTTCCTGACCGGTGTTCGCCCACTCCCGACTATTGCTGCTAACATACCTTCATAAATATATGGTTTAAAGACATCTATGCTCTTGGGCTTATCCTCTCGTCACGTAAACGGTGGATGGTTCATTTTCCTCTTCATTATTTCCCGATTGCTTCTTAGTCTTCACATTCTGTGAAGTCGAATTATCCTTAATAACTTGAGTTGTGCAACTTCTTTCGGTAGGTTTGACCAAGATTCCTTACTGATATGGCCTCTCTTGCCACCACCTAAAACAGAGTATATTAACCCTCTGCACATCTTTCATGATACTTGATGGAGGGACGATTCTGATGGATTATCATTATAAGTATTCACACAAACACACACACACATATATATATATATATAAATATATATATATATATATATATATATATATATATATATATATATATATCTATAATTATATATATATATGTGATTATCATTGTTATATGTACCTTTATTGCTAATACATATTTAGCATATATGTTATGTTAGGAATACATGTATTCAAGGAAATGCTATGCAGCATTTATATCATCTCATGTGGCATGCATATCATATTTCATTTATCTCGCATTATTGCAACTAGTCTTTCCCGTAGCCCGCCACTGTTCACAGCTCCTCCAGTGTATTACGTTTATTTTTCATTATTGTCAAACATTATATGGCTTAAGAACTTACACAAGTGTTTCTGTGAAAACCTTATTTACTTTCATATCTAATGATAACTAAGAGATTCAACGTTTGTTGATCTGGTAGTAACACAATCTGCTTAGGGACAGTACAAGTGCTACTTCCATTGTAAATGTTGAATTTCTTCCCGTAGTTATTTCGGACCTGATTTCCATTATTCAGCAATTACTTGACACTAGGTGTTTAACGACGGTCTAAACTTCGTGCCCGAGGAGGGTTTACGACTGATAATATAATTTTGACTTAGCAAAGCGGCTTTATCAAGTTTCTTTGCGTATCCCTCTCTCATTGACGCTGGAATGTTTTCTTGAATTCCTCGCATATACCGCTGTAGTATTATCAGTTCTTCTTAATCAGCCTTTTCCTTTACTTTACCAGCCTTTGTCATATCTTGAAACATCGTTGAACCTTATTAGAGTAATCCAGTAAAATAATTTTCACGTCCATTTCTGAAACTTGAAATCTTTCACTATAATATTAAGGTGTCCTCTCATACACTTGCAGCACGCTACTCTTCACTTCGTACTACTCCATCCTCTGATCCTGAGATAAAGATAAGTAAGCACTGTGTTCCTTCCCAAGAAGCACACTCCGCAAGTAACACAGACCATTTATCTTCTAACCATTTTATCGTTGCCGGGATCTTTTTATAATTATCGAAGAACTCATATGGGGATTCTTCTGTGAATCTTGTAATCAATCTCTGGGATTCCAAAACATTAAACACGGGATCTTGCTTAGCAGGGGCCGTCTTGGTGTCCATCTGCGCTTTCAGCTGGACACAGGCGTGCATTAATCTAACTCCCGCATATACCTCTCTTCTTCCATTTTTTTCTTCCTTCTCTCTTTTTCTTCTTACTTTAC
>NC_090734.1:50877892-50890392 GCF_036898095.1 Palaemon carinicauda
TCCCAACAATTCAACCAATGGGACGATGCCTTAAACACAGGTAACAACATTGGGAATACATTGGGGCCAAACTCTGAACAGCATGTGTCCTTCAGTTAGGTTAGGTGTCCTTCAGTTAGGTTAGGTGCCCTTCAGTTGATTTATGTCGTCCAGTTTATTAGCTCTCCCCTTACTTCACGAAGCGATTAGCAGAGCATATCGCTTTTTTATGTCAAAAGTCTAGATCATATTCAAAAAGTGTATTCTTCAGGTAAGGCAAAGGCAAAGGCAAAGGCAAATTTTATTCTATCGACCCCTTCCAGAGTATGAAAATTACAAAATTACACAAATATATATATTTTACACAAAAAACTACAAAAAGAAGAGACCAATAGATTACAACTATATTTATGTACACATATATTTAGGAAGTACATAATTAAAGCATAAAAGGTATTCTGACAAAGGAAAATACATACATTGAAAAATAATACCAGAATAATGAGAATCCTAGAAAGTATTAAATCTAAAATAAAGACATTATAAGGTTAACAAACTTTGCAAGTCTTTTCAGTTCTATAGCACTACTTGTATTGAGGAGCAGATTGAATTTAAAAGTGGTAGGTATTCTACAATAGTAGGGCTTTAGGTATCTCTCTCTTATTTCTCTAATCACAGGACAAACTAAAACATAATGATATTCATCCCCAACTTCAATGCCGTTGCATAGTGTGCAAGGGTGCTGATTCTCCTGCCTAGAATATCTTTCAGTTGCTACAGGGAGTTTGTGGGTACCACACCTATATTTACTAAGGGAAATTCTCTCTGGTATATCTAAATTTATAATATACTTTTCTTGGTCAAATTCTGTCTTAAAAAGTTTATAATTACTACACAATATATTTCTCTCTACTTCTGCATTCCACTGTTGTCTCTCTATATCTTTGAGTTTAATTTCTAGGCTATTTATTATCCACGTGTGATTGAAATTTTCAGGATGCTCCCATATATTTGACATACCACATGAATCAAGGATATTTTAATGTTATGGATCCAACTAGACTTATACTCATTTGACTCGTAAAGAATTTTAAGAAAACAATAAAAAACATTTGACAATTTAGACGCCTTTGATTTTACAATTCTCAACCAAAATCCAATCATCCGTTTGCAAATAGATATTTAAATTTTGAATCTGCCAAGATCCCCATATACCATGCAGTTTGCTGTTCGTTTGTTCACACCGAGCTGATTTTTCATGAACTTCTTGTGAAATGGTTCAACCTGAATCTAGTTTGTGGTAACCCCATATTTCACAACCGTAAGTCGAAATTGGTACAACTAGAGCATCGAATAGATCACAGTTGATATCAATGGGTAATTCAAGTTTTTAACATTTAATTAACATACTAAATAATGCTCTACGTGCTTGGATGACTTGTTTCCTAATAGTTTTATCCATTTTACCATTATAATGAAACGTAGTACCAAGGTAAATATAATCATCTACAATTTCGATGCTCTCCTCACCATATTTAAAATTCAGGATATTTCTAACTTTTCCTCTAGAAAATACAACTACTTTAGTTTTTGAAACATTAATTTGAAGTTTCCAAGTATCACAATATTCTTTTACTTTGTTTAAGGCATTTTGTAATTCCTTTGGGGATTCAGCCATTACAATAGTATCATCAGCATAAAGTAAAACATAAATACGCAAAAACATTTCTATATCAATACTACTTAATTTTTCATTTATTTCCCTTGAACACATATCCATCCGATTATACCCCCTGCTAAGAGAAGACTCAAAATCATTTAGGTAGATGGCAAAAAGTAATGGGGAAAGATTCTCACCTTTTCTTACACCTATGTTACATTAAAAAAAGTTAGAAATTCTGTGATTTTGTTTTACACATGATTTTGCATTATTATACATATTATATATGACAGACATAATATTACCATTAATGCCATGTGAGATTACTTTTCCCCACAAGGACGACCTGTCAACCAAATTGAATACTTTTCTGTAAACAACGAACAAACAGTGTATACTCTTTTTTCGATGCAGATAGAAATTAACAAGTGAATGCAATACAAAAATGTGATCTAGAGTACTATATCCCTCCCTGAGACCAGCCTGCTCCTCACCAAGTTGACCAGTGCTGTCAATATAATCAGTCAACCTTTTATTGACACAAGCGGTAAAAAGCTTCGCTACAAAGCTCAGTAGTGTGATACCCCTATAGTTATGTGGGTCGTCAGGGGATCCTTTTTTCTTAAATATGGGTTTTATTATCCCTATACACCAATAATACGGAACAACTGAGGAGATCAACACAATGTTGAAAATTTTGCATATAACGTTTAGCATATCATGAGGGCACTTTTTAAGGAACTCATTTATAATATTATCAATACCCCCATGCTTTTGCTATTCTTTAGTTTTTCTTATTTGAATTTGTATCTCATCTACTGTAAAAACTCTATTTAATTCTTCGTTAACTAACTGGTTAATAATGCTTGGGTCGAAATTATCAGGGTCTTCACTCTCTTCAGGTTCAACATTACCTCGACTGAGTTTAGCAAAATAATTTTGAAATGTTTTAAGTGCAATTTTACAAATCAGCTCACTCTTATCAGTATTCTTTAACAAATCCCAATAATCCTTACTACTACCTTTTCTCAGATTTCTAATATTTCTATGAAATGGTTTTCGATGGGTCAATAGTCAGAGAGGATTATTATTATTATTATTATTATTATTATTATTATTATTATTATTATTATTATTAATTTTAAAAGCCAAGCTATACCATTGGTTGGAAAAGCAACACGCTATAACCCCAAGTGCTCCAACAGGGAAAAATAGTCTAGCGAGGGAAAGAGAAAAGCTATTGAATATATTGCAAGTGTAGTAATAAACAATAAAAATAAGTATTTCAGGATCAGTAACAACATTAGATAAGAACTTTCATTAATAAACTATTAAGACTACAAAAAACATGAGGATGGAAAATACGATAGCTTAGCTGGCCCGAGTATACCCTCAATCAAGAAAACTCTAATCCAATACAGTGGAAGCCCCAGAGTACAGAGGCTAGGCCAATACCCACGCCTAGAAAACAATAGTTTGATTTATGAGTGTCCTTCTCCTAAAAGGGCTTCGTGTAATATCTAGAGTCTCTTCTATCCTTACCAAGAGGAGAGTATTCACTGTACAGTTGTATTGCAGTTGTTAACCCACTGAGCAAAAAAAAAAAAAAAAAAAAAAAAGTAGAAAATTCGGTATTGTCAGTTTTTTTCAGTTGTATAAGGATAGGCGAGGATGTGAAGAGATTAGGCCACACTATTCAGTATATGTGTAGGCAGGGAGATAATGGTCTGTTAACAGAGAGAAGGATCCAATAACATATTACCTGGCTAGCCAAATGACCCAATAAAACTATTTCTAGATGGAGATTACAGCCATGGTTAGGAAGGCAATAACTCTGGACCTGAAAGAGGGTATTTCATGATACCTTTCCCTCTGGCACCAAGGAAGTAACCAAGATTCATAATACACTACAAGACATACCAGGTACAATTACTGTGCTTCAGCCTTCTGAAAGCACTTCAAGTGATCACAAGGGTGTTTACTCTAGTTTCAGCCTACCACTTGCCAACAGCATTCATTTTCTTTGCTATCTAGACGAGTGGGTGACTCTGGCACGTTTTGTGGAGACCCTTTGCTTACATTTAGACAAGTTTCTTAAGTTTTTCTATGATCTGTGGATAATGGTAAACTTTGGGGAAACATCCCTGAAGCTGAAAAGATATTGATTATACAGTAACTAGGACACACAAATAAACACTTGATTAGGGATGGTTATTTTCACTGCAAAGCAGAATCAAAAGGCTCAAGTAACTTGACACTTCCTCATGTGAGGCTCTCTACATGACATTCATTGGCAATGCCTATTCAGACACCTGATCTCCTAGGATTGCTCAGTCCCCAATGGTCGCCTTTGCTTTCAATCAGTTCAATGACTACTGAAAATCCTATATTCTGAGAGAGGGAAAACCTATAAGAATATATTCCGGTTGGACAAGAGCAGAGTAAAGACTCGAGTTTGTGGATGGCAAACTTAAATTTTCTCTTAGAGGTAGATCTTTCTCCTCCCGATTTAATGCTTTTTGCAGATGCATCAAAAGCAGGATGGGCCTCTATGCTATGGTCCATCTCCATTCGTTCTATGGGACATAAACCTCGTGGAGATGAAGGCAGTTTTTCTTGTCCCTCAGCACTTCCAACAGCTCCTTTTAGGTCACCCTGTAGGTTTGATGAGTGACAAAATGACCGTAGTAACATACTTAAAAACACAGGTAGGTACATATCCCAGTATCTCTGCCATCTAGACGTTGAGATTCTTGGATGGTAAGTGATGAGTGGTTTTGGATCCTCATATATCGGCAATAGTCGTAAGTTTGTTTTGTTCAATCTCTAATAAACCTATTTGAGATGTATCTCAGTAAGGAACTGCCTGTGTACTGCTCCTCGATACCAGATCTACAGGTATTATTCTATGATGCATTGCAGTACCCCTTGGACAACGTAGACGTCTTCACGTTCCTACTATTCTACTGATCCTGAGGCTCCTCAACAAGGTGAGATCGTCTTTCAATGTTAATATCTCCACTATAAATTCATGCAGCATGGTACTCGTACCTCATACTGCTGTTGACAAAGGTTCCGAGAAAGCTACAGAAATTACACGACCTTCTACGACTATCAACCGCATGTGAAGACCTATCACAGAGCAGTCCCATCCTCATGACCTCTTGTGTGGTTATCCAGCCTCAGCTCACTCATTGAATTTTTTTTCTTTGAACAGTGGAGAAATAGGTGTCTAGATACCTCAGGAAGTACTTTCACGTGAAGTGGGTGATATTTAGTGGTTGCCAAATTCTTGTTAAGAGTCTGTGATTAATAGTTTTAGCAATGAAAGGGTATAACACAACTTTAGGCCAGATATACGGGATAAAAGGAAGTGGGCATTCCCTCTTCACCAGAAATCTATTCCTAGTAACGTCATTATGGTCTTGTGTTCTCCAAAGTAACTCCATATGAATCTGGGAGTCAGCCATTAGACTGTGACTTGACTCTAAAAAATGGTCTTTCTCCTTGCCTTAAAATCTAAAAAGAAGGCCAGCGAGTTGCTTGACCTCTCCTACGACTTCACCCATTAAAGGGGAGGGAGCAGATTTCCGAATTGCGAGTCTTTTGGATGTAATTGATGGACCTAATCAACTGTTACTATGTCCTGGGAGAGTGCTAAGGTTCAATATTAAACATACCAGAGAAACTAGGCCACACACCAAACATCTGCTTATCAGGCTGGGAAAGGTCAAAAAGAGGATAACCATGAACACTGTTGGATTAGGCAGGTCATTGACAGTACTCTCAATCCTTTCCATAGTCACAAGGAAACACAATCCAAAGCTCATGACATCATGGGCAGCACCATGCCCCTAGTATTGAAAAAGAACTTATTTGTGACACATGTATAAGAACCGTGCAGGCAGAAACATCAAATAACCTTTACCGTCAACTACCAGTACGAAGTCACACCAAAGTCTCTATATATGTTCACTCTAAACCTTTTGGTGGGCTTTGAGCAATTAGTCTCGCAACCTTAGCTCCCTTACAGGAGTATTACAGGAGAGAGGTTTCATAATTAGTCTTGGATGAATGTAAAGGATTGACAGTCCTTTTCAGTTCTTCATCTTCCCCTCTTTTGAGGAACCGCACGTTATCTGAATTACTGTGTTGTCTAGGTTTATAAATTCTGCTGTGTCCCAAGTCTCCTGGTGATGGGGAGCTGGGTTACCCAGGTCTAGATATTTATAACCACAGAGTCATTTTCCACTCAATAACCGTTATTGAATAGACTGTAAACCTTCTGGTATTGTCAACCATCAGGTTTTCAATGACTCTGTAAATCCATTCTGAGATAGAGTAAGTCTAGATGTTGTAATGGCTGGGCAAATGTTCTTAGCAAGTTGAATGAACATCCTACCACGTCTGGGAATTCTCGTTCTATGTAAAGAACGCGAGTAGGAACAAAGAACAAATTAGGAAGTAATTTTTATTTTCCATAACTATGCAAATCTGTAGTTCTATAAACATATTTATCCTGCCATCACCTCCCCCCCCCCCCCCGTAAGTCAAGCAATCAATTGAAAGCTTTTTCGGCAGTGAATGTACGGGTGGGCTTGGTTTCCCGCCGCTACCCCAGTAGCTGACATGTTGTTGAAAGTTTTTATACCGAAATAAGGCAACTTCTACAGAATATTGTCTTATGTAAAGATATCCGGGTTTTTATAGTTAGGAAAAATACAAAATACTTCCAAAGTTGTCATTCAACAGATACCCCAAACTTATCAAGGACAAAACATATAGACTTGTGATTTTATCAAGATAGATATTGTGTGCCGTAGTCAGGAAAGGGAGAGTGCCATAAAAGAGCTTTTATATATGGGATTGTAATAAATTTACGAATTTAGGACTTAACCTTCAGCAAGGAAGACCACATATCATGGAGATACGACAAAAACAAATTAGTATTTGAATTTTAAGGCCTATCTAATATATTTTCATTAATTTTTTTTTTGGGGGGGTGCTGTAATGTTGGAAAGTTTAACCAAAAATATCGCTTGTGCAGACTTTTTGTCATGGCTAATAGAAATAAAGGTATAAATATGTGGCATTTTTTCTTCTTTTTACTTTCTTTTTCTTAGCTACATTTACTGATTCAAATATGATTACTAAACATAATGATGATCTTCACTTAAAACTTAATTTTTCTATCTTTGGTAATAGAATTTTTAATTACTTTAGGAGCTTTTTATTGAAAAAAAAATTCATCTTGATGCTATAATATCTTAAATAAAAATGAAAAAAAAAATAAATTGAGGATATTACAATACAAGCAAGAACTGGAAAAAAAAACATGAATAGCATGATATCATAAAATGTTAGTCTTTAATAATCTGATTCCTCTTAAAGTTACATGTGAACAGTGACATACTGAAAAATATGGCTTTGTAATGAAATAGTTGGAAATATTAAAAGGCTATGATAGTAATAGCTAATGAGGTTTGATCAGTTGTTTGGCTCTACTGCTGCCATTTATTTATGAGGGGGAGGCAATAGCGCGAGGTCTGACATTACTTTTTATAACTGAATAGAAATGAATGAAACTGTCCACCAAGCTAACGTCCACTACATAGACAGTGCATATCTTTTGGGTTCGATGGAAACTACCCTTCCTGGTCAGAGCTAGCAGGTATGCCCATTAAAACCCAGATGTATGCCAGCCCTTAATATTCTACTCTTAGTGGTCATGTGGTATGTAAATTTTTGGTACCCTCTTTGACAATGGCATAGGGTTCTGCTGCCAAAAAAGATGTGTCAACCAAAATGGCATATATTTTTAACATATTGTAAATACCATATGCTCTTCAGAGATATTTTATTTTTCACCAGTGACTCATGTGTACAGCAACCATGCATTACAAATGTACAGATCTAGAATGTATCTAAAGAGCTTGTTGTACTAGCAACTTGCACTACTATAAGTTTTTTATATGTGGTTCAGCTTATATGACTTATTAAGGCCACCCTCCTTCCTATTTTCTTTTTTAATGACATTCAAGAATAGTATATCTACCGTTACCTTTTACGATTTGTCATAATGCTGAAAAAGATGGTTTCAACACTGGTTTCCTGTCACTTCATGAAAAGAATACAATCCACAGACTAGGCTTCATGTTTCCTCTTAGGAACAGCTTTTTTCTCCATCTCAGATGTGAACGCTTAGTAACCAGTCCTGTTGGTTCTATCAGTGCCGGTGTAAAGGTTTTAAGTTACCCCCAGTTTCAAACTACCCCCCGGTAATTTGAAACCGGTTTCAGATTACCGGGAGGGTAGTTTGAAACCGGTTTCAAGTTACCCCCTCTGTTTTCAAGTTACCCCCTCATCAGAATGATAAATAATTCATGTGACATCGCAAATAAGTATCATGAATTTATTGCTGGTTTCGCAGCAGTAGGAAAAGTAGTTTAATTTTGTATTCAAGACCAAATATTGTGTATTAGTGAGTTATATGTCACGTTAATAGTCACAGCCTGTAATTTAAAGTTTTGTAATAAAGGCGAGGTAAAATTTTATTTTATTTCAATGTTCGTGTGATTGTTGATATTTTCGTATTTAAGACCTAACGTGTCATGTAATTCACTAATACACAATATTTGAAGTTACAGACTGTCATTTAAGGCTTAGTGATAACCGCGAGGTAAAACTTCATTTTATTTCAGTGTGCGCGTGATTGTCGAGATTTTTTTTTTCTCATTATTTTTTTGTTATCTCCAATAGATAACAATATGCCTGGAGAAATTGACACAAAAATCACTCAGAATAAATGGTGTTGATTATTTTATCATTTATAGAAATGCATATATATATATATATATATATATATATATATATATATATATATATATATATATATATATATATATATATATATATATATGTATATGGATATATATATATATATATATATATATATATATATATATATATATATATATATATATATATATATATATATATATATATATATATATATATTTTGAACAAGGGCAGCCAACGCGCAGCTTAAGGTATCAATCACCAAAACTCATTTGCGGCGGTGCCGATTCTCCTTAATCCCAATGCTTTCGTTTCACTAAGACAAGGGAAGGAAAATGACAAATTATGAGATATGGCATACACGTTGCCACTGGGTCAGTTCACTGAGACCTTTGGTCAAATCCTATTACATGCATGAAGATTAGCTTCCTCATTCACTGTCTTGCACAATAGGCTTCCCTAAAAACCATGGTAAGTTCTCAGCGTCATGTTTTTCGCTTAGAAGAAAGAAAAATGGCATACAATGTCTATCAGTTTTTCTTAAATGAGAAAATGATAATGAAATTGTTAAATTTGGAATTGACCAAGCAATCAAACGTGTCACAGATGCAACCAACATGTCAAAAACGACTTTGTTTCAGATTTGCAAGGAAAATTGGGTCAATGGTATTAAGCATACTAATAACATTATAAAGGAAGACATGAAAATGGTCTGAATTAACTAATTTGTTGAATCTTTTGTGATAGCACTAACTTCATCTGACAAATTCACCATAATCACGTTTGCTAACACAACCTTTGTTGTAAAAATATATTGTCGATTAATTAAATAAATTCTAAAACAATAAAATCAGCAATGTAAATATACCATATTAAACATAGTTAATTAAATCTTTTGTAAAGAATCCTGTCTTTTAATAATCAATCAGAATTGAGAACTGAATTCATTTGATATCAAAATCAAGATTATTTCTGTTAGCCTAGTATGATAATCGTTTTATAAAAATTTTGCTCTTTGTTATATTTAAGAGTTTCAACTTGTCACCACGTGGTTGCAAACAAAAAGAGCGAAGGAAACAATTTGGAGAGAGTATCAAATTAAAAGATTCTATTCTTAGACAGTTCAAATCCGGATGAATGACTTATTAGCTGACCCTTTTCTCCTTTCTTGGCTCGCCCATAGATTAAAGCGGTCAAGCCAGGTGTGCTTTGAAAATGACCCAAGAGAACTGGCAATGCCGCTATTTGGCTCTGAGTCTGCTCTTAAAATGGTTTGACTATACCCATAGATGCAATATAACAATAGAACTCCTTGTGTCCGTATATCTTTTTGTTTATTCATATATTCTGTCAGTGATAATGCATAGTAACTTCTTAGTATTTGGATGCTATGCACGTGAAAAATAAAAGCTCAAATATAAATTACCAACATACATGTTGTCGTACAGACAGAATTAACGTTGTGTAAGCTACTGTTAGCTCGATTCAATTTAAACCAGAGGACTTTAAAGATGGTATGAAGTCTCGATGACTAGGTATTGCTGTTTTGTCATTAGATGAAATGAGTAATAAGAAAGAATGGAGCTATGACAAAGGGGCAAAAGTCTTATACAAACCGCATGGAAATGTACAGGTGACTATGTTGCGAGGTCTTTTTTTTTCTTTATGATACATTTCAGGTAAAATTCTTAAACATTTTATCACTCAGTTTTTTCAATAATTTTCCATTTCCAGATCAACAACAGAGAAAAATATCCATACACGAATCCATCACTTACTACTTTGAAGATGGTTTTAATAGGATTTGATTTAGCCCATAATAACACACAGCTGCCTGCCTTTAGGCTAAAATCAGTAAAGAACAGTTGTGAGATTAACACAAGCTGTGTTCAATTTCATCCATAGAGGGTTATAAAGTGTAACAACTCTACCGTAGTCCAGGTGTTTTCGTATACAAACAATCAATGTAAGTACAGTAGAAGCAAACAGCGTGTACTGTATCTTGTTTTATTAAAACTGTTAGATTTGCTTACAATCTTGCTTTATTAAATGTGTCAATTATTTACAGATATCATGAATGATATAGTATTTGCAACATACATACAATTATATATATATATATATATATATATATATATATATATATATATATATATATATATATATATATATATATATATATATATATATATATACGCACATATATACACGCACACATATACTATATATATATATATATATATATATATATATATATATAATATATATATATATATATATATATATATATATGTATATATATATATATATATATATAGTTATATATATATATATATTATATATATATATATATATATTTATGATATGTGCATACATATATACTTATGATCAATTTGTTGATTATACCTTATATAATATTTCCTTGCAGTATAATTATGAAATATTTCAAATAATGGAAAAATAACCGTCAAAATCAAATTCCAGCTCGTCTTCCTATCTCGGAAAAATATGCGCCCATGACTGGTAACGGAATTTCTGACATTTACTAGCTAAGATATAAACATAAAACGGATAAAGGCTGGATATTAATAAACGATATCAATAGGTGAAACAGTACATGTATATACATATAACCTAATGATTGTGTTGACTCTGATCAAAAGCAATTTATTAATCATAAATGATGAGATCCTGCGTAAAAAACGAGGGGGGTAGTTGGAAACCAGGGGGTTAGTATAAAACCGGTTTCAAATTACCCTGGGGGTAGCTTGAAACCGGTTTCAAGTTACCCCCGGTAGTCTGAATCCGGTTTCAAACTATCGGGGGGTAAGATTTGGAGGGGGTAATTTGAAACCGGTACACCGGCATATCTGCATACAAATAGGTCCTTGAAGTACGTTGTTAATCCAATACCTGTGAAACAGTAGCCTGCATTACTGTGTAAGTAATTTGGCTTCTTCAGGGGTTTAAAAGAGTGACTTGAGAAGGGGGTTCTACCTTGGTAGTGAAGAGATGTCATGCATAACAGGTTGAATCCCTACTTATCAGTCTTGCTTTGGATATATCGCCGTAGAGATCTTGCTCTGGCCCACTTGTATGCCACCATGGCCTCTTGTACAGGACTATTTTGAATCCTGGTCATGATCAAAACACCCCCTGTTCATAAAATTGAATTGTGTGTGAGTCTTCAAGAATCAGTCAGTCGCTGTTCTGGCATTCTCATGGATGTTTGGAAGGGAAAATAATAATAATAATAATAATAATAATAATAATAATAATAATAATAATAATAATAATAATAATAATAGAAGGAATTTTATAAGCCCATACCTTTTCAGGGAGATCATATCTCTCATCTGTTATATTCCTGACCAGTTTTAACATTTTTTTTTCACGATGCTAGGTATATTCACAATGTCCATGTAAATAGTGATGCCAATAAATGATATAGTTTCATTGATGTCTGTGGAAAAGGTAGTTTAAACATCATTCTGCCTTTCTTAGAGGTTTTTTTGGTACTAATGGTTATCTTCAAAAGACAACATAAGCCTTGCCATTTGATATTGGTAAAGAGACAATGGGAATGGGTGGAGGAAGTCAGAAACGTCAGCAATAGCCTGAGTCATCTTCTTTTTTAGCACACTTTCCTTGTGTTTGTAGCCAGATCTCTTGGCCATCTTCCTTTGTAGTCACCTTTGTTCTCCTTCTCAGTATCTAGCTTTGAGGTTGTGCTTAGGCCTCATATATAACATAGAACCTGTTGAAAGTAAAAAATGTAATAAATGTTACTGATACCAAGATAAAAGCTAGGTAGGTACATTATGTAATCAAATTTATTATGTAAATACAATTTGCAAAACATAATAAATAAAGATAAATACATTTTGTAAACTATAGAAATCATCACTTTCAATCTCACTAGATGCAGTTTGGAGTAGAAGTTATAAATTTGTCTGAAAGGATATTTGGCTTAGTAGTCCAATCATCAACGGAGTTCAGGCGGTCCTCATTGACCTCGGTCTCAATCTTATACCCTTGTTTGGGGCATGATATACTGGGCATC
>NC_090734.1:50911702-50949202 GCF_036898095.1 Palaemon carinicauda
GATCTTTCAATGCAAGCTAATATATGTAAACTTTCCTAGTTCGTCAATCCATAATCTAAACGCCTTTTTCTTGATTTTTTTGTAATCTATAGTGATCCATTCTGTAATTCTTAATGCCCATTTATTATGACATAATTATTATATGTCCTACCCATATCCTATTTTTTTATTACATATTTTTAGATTATCATCTTTTTTATTTAGCTTTCGTAGCCATCTTGATATTTTTATGTCTCTTGTTATTCCCGTCATCATCCCTTCCATACATCGAAGATTTTTAACAAGCTTATATCCTACGGTTTAGTAAGCCTCCAAGTTTCTATTGCATTAGTTAATATTGATAGGACCATCTCATGAAATTCTTTTCTTTTTAGAAAAAAGTGATATTTTGCTTCTCCTAATCTCCATTTATTTTTGGCGAAAAAACTTTAAATCCCAGTCCTATCATTCTTCTATTTTCAGTGTTTTATCCTGAGAAACACATAACGTCAGCCCTTAGAACACATTTTCATTGATTAAATCTAGAGGTTCGTCCGTAACTCTTATTTGTTGTCTATATGCAATTTTATTGTTCAATATCATAGATTTACGCATATTATTTATAGGTCTAACGTATCTGCCTTATTTATTCAAATAATATATATATATATATATATATATATATGTATATATATATATATATATATATATAATATATAATATATGTATTTATAAATTTTTTTATAAGATTCCTCCCATGATTTAAGAAAGAGAACCGTGTCGACTTTAAAACTTACTGTTTTTAAGGTATTCCCCATCGATATTATTACATATGGCCAATCTATGTTTTTAAAAAAAAAAAACTGTAAATATTATCAATAATTACACACACACAAACACACATACATACATATATATATATATATATATATACAGTACATATATATATATATATATATATATTTATTTATACACACACACACACACACATATATATATATATATATATATATATTCTAACGAAGCTAGTCTAGTGTTAAGTAAATACGGTATTCTATACATGCATCTTATTTATGATCTCATATGTGCAATGCAGTGGTGAAATGCCAGTTCTTAAGCTGAGCTCCTCTCATGTAGATTTAAGATTTGTGTGCAAATTACTTAACACTTTCATCGTTCATTTCTTTATATTCTTCATTTTAAGTCAGTGTACATAAATTTACGTCTTTTTTTAATATATACTCTTTATTTTTACGAATTTGGTTACTGAATCATACGTAATCTCTTTGAGAGCGTTTAATGATTCCTGCGGGAAGTGAGCAGTGCTCATGTAAACCTGTTGTTTTTATATTCTTATGAGCCATTGTGTCATGTTTTAGACAAAATATGCAGATCTTTTATTTCGCCACATATTTCGTAAGCTTCCTGAAAATCCCTAGCGTTAGATCTAATCTTTTTTTCATTTCAAGTACAAAGAGTGGGTGGAGCTAGCTTAGAAAGAGAGCTGTCTCGCGTTGCTACGGTACGTATTCGAGAGATTGATTTTTGGAAACCTCACGTCCTAAGGCCAACACCCACGCTTCCAGATCTCACACCTATATGTTCTGGAAGTAGCTAATTCTTACGTAGATGCCGTAGGAGCAGTAGAGAAGTGGTTGTCCTGTGAAAGAGACAAAAATTCCCCCCCCCCTCTCTCTCTCTCTCTCTCTCTCTCTCTCTCTCTCTCTCCCCCCTGAGTGCCTTTAATGTGATTTTCTACCCAGTGTTTAACGTGTGGTAAAACATTTTTGCAAATATATACATATATACATATACATACACACACACATATATATATATATATATATATATGTATATATATATATATATATATATACATACATATATATATATATATATATATATGTATGTATATATATATATATATATATATACAATGGATTACTCGAAGAAAATGTGTTTTAACCTTTGTTGTTTATCCTCATGGATTTTGCAATACGTAAAAATGTCGGAGATGATTTAAAAGGATTGGACTGGATTAGTGATATGAATTTTTCAGGCCTAAAGTAGTCTGATGAGGATGTTTTTCTTAGCAGAACACCTCAAGATTTGCAATACTTGCTTACCAGAATGCATGAAATGTCACACTAGGTAGGGCTTAAGATAAACAGAAGAAAGGCTGAAATGATAAGAACGGAGTATACAATTGAAAAAGAAAAATCATTGAAAGAAGAAAGGATTAATGAGGTAAACTATTCAAGTATTTAGGAACTATGATTTCAAATACAGGGTATTTAAAATTAGAGCTTAATGAAAGATTGTAACAAGCAAATCAAACAATAGATAGATTAGGTAGAATTGGGAAATCAAATCACCTGAAATTTCATTGAATAAACAGACTATATATATATATATATATATATATTATATATATATATATATATACATTATATATATATATACACACATATATATATACATATATATATATATATATATATGCATATATATATATATATATATATATGTATATATATATATATATATATGCATATATATATATATATATATATATACTGTATAACATTACAGGCATATATTTACACTTTTTGGAAGGCTAGGCCCTATTACCTTGTTATTACTCTTTACTGCTCTATACAAAGGTTCTTGATATATACAATACAAGAGCAAGACACATGCTTGTTCTATAGGCCTCTTAATACAAAAAAGGTGGACTCATAAACCCACTTACCAAGATACTACTTACGCAATCTTTATACAGAATTCTAGCTAGAGTCACAAATTCATCTGTTAAACCAAATTTCTTCTTTACTTTAAAAACAAAATCCATAATAACCCTACCAAATGCCTTAAAGTAGTCTAAACTTAAAATTGCTAAACCTTCACTCGATTGTTGTGCATGAAAAATTACAACTCCAATTTAATTATTACAATTCACAATCGACCTTTCCTTCACTGCGCAATATTGTTGTGGGTAGGTTATCTTCCCAATTACACATCTCAATCTTTTTACTAAGACCTTAGCAAAGATTTCATAGTCAACATTCAGTAGGGATATAGGTCTCCAGTTCTCCACCAAGGATAAATCTCCTATTTTAGCTAATAACTATTCTATACCCAAAATTCGACTAACTGATATATAAAGGCCAAAACGTTTTGTAGAATTCTATTGGAAGTTCAACATATCCTGGTGATCTTCCTTCACATATACTCTTGATAGCATCAAAAACTTCAATTTCATCTAGTTCTCTACTTAACAAACTTACATCTCGATTTATGACAAAATGGCATAGGTTAAAAAATAATCTTTACTTTTTATCTGACATGTTACCTTACTGAACAATTTTTCAAAGTTCTCCCTAATAGAAACAGGAATTCCTTCTGTGCTTTCTATATAGGAACCATCTGATTGTGCATGTTAGTAATACTTGCGCAAATTTTTCTTTTTCTCAGCACTAAGTATATGTGCAGATAATTTTTCACCAATTGTACGATCATTTAGTTTGGCCCTTATCTTTATACCTTCTAATATTTCATTCTAGATGTCACGAATCCTATTCTTGAGAATCTAAATATTTTCATGATTTACACTAGTTTTGCGGTTAATATTATAAAGTAGCCGCAATCTTGTTTGTAGTAAGTTCAGCAATCCATACTTTTCTTGTGAAATATTTGTACATAATTAGACAAATAATTTTTTACACTGCGATTTTGCCCAGTCCCACGATACAAATATGCTATCAAATGTACGCTTTTCCTGCTTTTTAAACTGCCATACATGCAAAAAAAAATCTTCACTCGTATCTGAATCAAAAACTTTAACTTTTAACTTCCAATACCCTGCGCCAATTCTTTTGTGTATTGATAAAAAAAAAAAATGGAGATCTTTCACATATTGTTCGAGGACACTAATAAAAAAGGAAGTCATCTATATCAAAATGTGCATAACGTATTGATACATAAGTATATACACTGCTCAAAACGACTACTAGTGCCTTTTGGCCATTACCGAAATTAATCACTTTGTCTTCCTACTCTCGTGTAAAAACATCAAAAACCTTTTCCTCAATAAATTTCCCAGCCACTCTGTTATTTGGTATGTCCTGAAACCGTCGTATGTCTTTTTCATTTATTCTCAACTTATGGTATATGACATCAAATGCCGACGCATAATCAGGGGTACATGAAAATTTCAAACCAACTGTAGTCTCTGGTTTAAGTCTTGCACACATTATAATATTGTTTGCCATCGTCTTCAGGTAGAAACATTCTATTTTCTATGATGATGTCATATCACCTGATGCGACAAGAAACCTCCGGCCTCACGATTCCTTGGAAGTGTATTGAGACAAACTACGTGTAATATAAGAAACTATGACACAAACTAGATTACTTGACACACTAATTAGTTCACTGATATCTTACTCACTAGTTGTGCTCCAAATTCATAAGAAAAAACTCAGAAATCCGTCTCAAAATCACAAAAATAACAGAGCGTTCCAAACGGCGTTTGTAAACAACCACAATTTCTTCTTCCTCCTCAGGTTACCCATTGTATGGAAATTGGCATTGCTTGTACCTGTGGCTAAGAGTAATGGGGAATCTCGAACCATATCATCTACACGTGCATATGCAAACTAATGGGAAGTATGATTCTTATTGGACACTTTTAGTTATTGCTGATTAATTCTCTCAAAATCTAAAGGTTTTTATAAAGGGAAAGATTACAAAATATTGTTTTAAGAGTGTTGTGCAATAGCAATGCTAATTTGAATGGTATTTATTTATCATAAAGGAACATTTGACAGAGCAAATAGAGATGTACTACTCGAAGAGCTTGTAAATAAAAGGTACCAAGGGATCATTGTTAAGGTGGATTGAAAGTTATTTACGTCGAAAGGAAGGCCATGTTTGGATTCAAGGGCAAGATTCTAAAGAAATGGATATGGTTATGCCACAGATGAGAGTATTAATTTCAAGTCTGTATATTGTTCTTATGGATCGGATTGTGCGACACTCTTTTCCTAGCAACACAAAAGTTGTGATATACGCATCAGTTGTCTGAAGTGATAGGAGGGGTTGGGTGAGATTTTATGAGACCACTGATATGATGTCTGGTAACTAAATAATCCTGAATAGACCTAATGGTCATTTGAGAAAACTATATAGCCTATTGTTAGAATTTGATATTGTTAAATACTGTGTTCAAAGGGAGAGAGCGAGTACTATGCTCAAAGCCATGGTTGTGTTGTAGGTCTGTGTTTATATGAGATATGAACTATAAAAAAGGGGGAGTTGAAGACAATACTTTCTTAATAAATTGAAGGATACCGAAGTCTGATACCATTCATATACACTCATGGTTAATTCATCCCAGAATTAATTTTGCGCTTCTTCATTTTTCTCACAACCTGGCCTAAGCACACTAACAAAAGCCCAACCTTCTCTACCCAACCTAACACTTACCAACATTAACCGAGATGATAGTTCCTTCCATTCCACTACCTTACCTGTTATTTATTCATTCAGTAATAAAGTCACATCCTCGCTTGCTCTTACCCTTTCAATCCGAGAAAATCTCCCTGTCACTTCATCAAACATTACTTCTCCCCTCCCTTTTATCTTTGTCTAAAACAGGGCCAATACATATATACACTTCCTTTTTAATATCTCACTTGAAGTAACTATACAGGAGAGGGTATTCCTAGTCTCCTCGACCCGCCCATTTTTATAAGTACCCAGTGTAAAATAGCATAGTTTCCAAAATCAGATCATATACATAATTTCTAAAATGTTTATAATTTTTCTAACCTCATTTTAAAGGAGAAAACATATTGCAAACATAATGCACACATAATATACTATATATATATATATATATATATATATATATATATATATATATATATATATATAGAGAAGCAAATAACAAAAATTAAATAGTACATCTCACTCAGTTTGGTATAACTTCGCTTTTTTTTATGTTAAACATCTACTCTATGTTTACTTCAGTATATAAATTTATTGTAATTGATAACATTTGACTCCATGGTTTATGTTAAAAAAAAAAACTATTGATATATCTCATGTAATATTATAGCAATGGAGTATCGTGAAAAGGACAGTTTTCTGGGGTTAGATAATTCGTGGAAGGTTTCCTAACATTCACTCTACTATTAGATTTCTGAAAAATGAGAATGATCCAATATTAAGCCATGGATATGATCTCGTGGTCTATGCACCATTTATCATGAATACGTATAGTACTTTTATATTTATTATAAGTTATAGATATATCGAGAGATGATATTATAAATTGTGAATGAACGTATCTATTTTCTCAAACTATCTAAAGGGTCTTTTCATAATTTACTTTAGTGTGCTAAAATGACCTTGAAAACAAAATAAAAACTTAGGTGCCTGTAATTAAACCCCCCCCCCCCCTCCCTCATATGTCTCCACACTTTGAACTCAAGTGATGCTGGTTGAGAACTCATTCTTTTAGAATAAACCTTCTTTTGTTTAAGCTCCACTTTTGATGAAAAAGAAAAGTCTAATAACTCTCTCTCTCTCTCTCTCTCTCTCTCTCTCTCTCTCTCTCTCTCTCTCTCTCTCTCTCTCTCTCTCTCTCTCTCTGTATATAAATATGCCTTTATTTTCAGAATTTTGAGAGTCATAAGTATTAAATACTGTAAAAGGTAAATTATTACCACACTACATAATACCAACTAATGGAGAGAAAACTGGCGACATAATTTTTTTCCCCCGTGGGATTTGGTGATTAGAAAAAACGCCATGCAGGAATTACCCATAAACTATTTTTTTAACAAGGTCATGAGGCGTTAAGCGGTCATTATATTTATTTCCATTAGCAAAATTCACTCGAATGATTATATCTAATTAGCGCAGTTCTTTAATGTCCAAAACCAAATCAGCTATTTATCCACGTTTTCTGGAGAAATTGCACGTCTTGAATCTATAAATAATGTAGAATACATTGCTTTTGATATTACAAAAAAAAAAAATACAGATTAAGAAATAAATATTTTTGCATACAATAAAAGTATTGAAACCTTACATTTTATGAAAATATGCATACTCATCTTGCACTGAGGTCTTGCACAAGGATAATTCCAACACTATTGATAATTTTGTTGCATGGTGATTCCTGTTGTTAGAGTAGAACAAATCTTTAAATAGCATTATCTATGTATCATTAAATAATACCAAGATAGATTTTTTTAGTTACTTTAAGTCTGTCTTATCCTCTCTATATATTTCTATTAATAATTCATTATTTACATACGCTAGGAAATGTAGTTATCTTTACACGCAAAGGAAATGTAATGATATTTTTAATCATGAAATGATTAAAAACCTGATCTTTTCAAAATAAGATTACTATAATATATTTGCGAGTTCAAGTTATGCCCTCTCTACTTCTCTGGATATTACATAAGGTGAACTTGTAAGCCCCTTTATTGAAGCCAAATGGTACAGTTTATGATTGGGGGGTAGTAGGCTTATGAAGGCACCAGTTACCTATTAAGATACTACTAGAGGAGTTAGGCCTAACTCATCACCTGCCCAACTCATCGTCAAGAAAACTCATTAATTAAGGTTGAATAACAGAATTCAGTAGATATTAACAAACACTTTTATACAGAATTAAAGTATAACACTAATGATTATAAAAGTAAGTTAAACCCTATGTAATGGAAGCCCCTATATATGATGGAGTAACTGCTGAGATGATTTTGGTCAAAAATGAATTGACTCCCAGAATATTTACAAGATTATTTGGTAGAATTTGGCATGAAGAGGCAAATCTTGATGAATGGGACCTATGCGTATTAGTTAAAATGCTAAAACAAAGGAGGTCTGACTGATTGCAACTCATGTACGTCAGTGTTCAAGAAAATATATAGTGTGCTCATCCTAAAGAGACTATAGAAAAAGATTGATGAAAAGACGGGAGATGAACAAGCAGGATATCGAAGAAAAAGTAGAAGTTTTATTGAACAAAATTTTTGTTTTAAGACATGTTGTACAGGAATATGTAGACTATAGAAATACACTTTTGATGGCATTCCTGGACTATGAAAAGCCTCTGATGGTGTGCACCGGCTTATTTTGTGAAGAGTACTGCTTTATATATGTGAATATGTAAAGTGATTGTTTAACATTGATTAAATCTGAATATAAGCATATTAAGTGCAAAGTTAATGTTAATGGAGTCTTCTCAAATGAATTTCCTATGAACATTGGAGTACTCTAAGTGAATGTATTGTCACCTATATTGATTATCCTACTCATAGATTTTGTAATACATAGAACAGTTGGGGAAGGCGGAAAAGGATTGAACTGGATTGTTAACAGGAAATTAGCGGACTTTAAACATGCTGATGACACTGTACATATCATTAATCGCCACAGGATTTGCAAGGCTTACTTACCAGAATACATTAAAAATATCACATGAAGTTGGCCTCATGATAAATAGAAGAAACAAAGAGATGAGGAGAACGTTATATGCAATTGAAGATAAAATATCATTGGATGGAGAAAAGATTAATGATGTGGAATCATTTAAATATTAAGGAACTATGATCACTAATACAGGGTCTTTAGAATGAAATATTGAATAAAGCAAATAAGACAATGGCTAAGTTAAGTAATATTAGGAAATCAAATATCCTTAAATTTACCTATAAAATCAGGTTATATATCAGTTTAGTGAGATAAGTGTTACTGTATGGACAGGAGTCGTGGTATGACAATGAAGAAAAAAAAAATATCCAACAAATTTTGTAGTTCTGAGAAGCAAGACCTCAGAATAATAATTGGAGTTAAATAGCAGGATAGAGCTAGAAATAACACTTAAGGGAGATTACTCAAGTGCCATATGTGGATGTTATCTAGATGAGGGGTAAATGGAGATGGTTTTGGCTTGCTCTTCGAACTACATAAGAGAAATTAGTTACCAAACTTTTAAGTGGGTTCCCGAAGGCACAATAAGAGCTAGAAGACCCAGGCCTACATGGCTGATGAGTATGAAGCATGAAGTGAGAGATGATTTCTTGGTGAAGTATTGATTTAAAAGCTCAAGATAGAGATAACTGGCTAAATCTATCTGAGGCCCCTTGCGTTATTAAGCGTTGGAGATGATGAGGATGATAATGATTAGTGTAGGCGCAACAGAGAGGGCGAATAGGGCACGGATCTGTATACAGCTATTCTCTTCAGAAAATTTTTGTATTATATCTAGAGATGATTTTTAGCTTGATTCGCATTTCTAGTATGGGGAAATTTCCTCGAAAATGGCCGACAAGATGGCCGCCAATCCCAATAGTAATATTTTCTTTATCTTAAGAACGAATTATGATTATCATTATTACTAGTCGAGCTAAAACCCTAGTTGGAAAAGCAAGATAGTATAAGCCCGAGGGCCCCTAACAGGAGAGAATAACCGAGTGAGGGAAGGAAGAAAGGGAATAGATAAATGATGAGAAAAGATTAACAATAGAATATTTTAAAAACATTAACATCAAAACAGAGATGTCATATATAAACTATAAAAAGACTTGTATCAGGTTGTTCAACATAAGAATCTTTGCTGCAAATTTGAACTTTTGAAGTTCTACTGATTCAACTAGCCTATTAGGAAGATCATTTCTCAACTTGGTCACAGCCGGAATAAAAATTCTTGAATACTGTGTAGTATTGAGCCTCATGATGGTGAAGGTCTGAGTATTAGAATTAACAACATGCCTAGTATTACGAAAAGGATGGAACTGTCCAGGAAGATGTGAATGTAAGGATGATCCAAATTCTAAAAAATCTTATGCAATATACATAATGAACTCAATGAACGGCGGTGGCAAAGACTAATATCTAAATCAGGAATAAAAAAAAAAATAATAGAATATAAGTTTCTGTCCAACAAAACAAGAGGAAAATCAGCAGCTGAAGACCAGACATGAGAGAACTACTCGAAAAAGGGTAGGATGACAGAATTAAAACACTTCTTAAAAATAGATTGATCACTGAAAGTCTTAAAAGACTTTCTCAATAGACCAAATTTTTTTTGCAATTTAAGAAAACACAGATCTCATGTGTTTCTCAAAAGTAAATTTGCTGTCGAGAATCACACCTAGATTTGTAAAAGTTATACAAAATCAAAGAAACATTATCAATGAGGATATCTAGATGTTGAGGAACCACTGTCCTTGACCTACTTAAAACGATACTTTAAGTTTTGTTAGGATTCAACTTCATACCCCGTAATTTGCACAATGCACAAATTTTAGCTAGATTCTTATTAGGGGATTAAACAACTCCAGATCTATATTTAGGAGATGAAATTGATACAAAGAGAGTGGCATCATGTGCATATGCAACAAACTTGTTTTCTAGGAGAAACCACGTGTCATGTGTATATAGTATGAAAAGTAATGAGCCAAGAACACTACCCTGCGGAACACGGGCTATCACATTCATATACTCACTATGATACCCATCCACAAAAATCTACGAGATTTTTTACTTAAAAAACGACCAAGCTACTCCTAACTGTTTGCGTTTGAAAACAAAGACCTTATGATTGCAAGGTCAAGGGCTGCACTAAAATCAAGACCAATCATACAAACTTCCTGACAACAATCAATGGATTTCTGTATAGCATTGGATATTGTAAGATGGGCATCACATGCTCCAAGGCCTTTACGAAAACCAAATTGCAAACTAGGGAATACATGATTACATTCAGCAAACCTATTAACACATTTTGTTAGACGACGTTCGAAAACTTTTGATAACATGGGAGTAATGGAAATTGGACAGTAATCATTTGGACCTCAGTTACAACAAACGCATTTACGCAGGAGAGTAATAGTACCAATTCTACAGCAAGTGCTGAAAGCTCCTCTTTCTGCTAACTAGCGCAGAATAACAGATAGCTTTGGAGCTGAGAAATCTGTAGTCTTTATAAAAAACTATATATATATATATATATATATATATATATATATATATATATATATATATATATATATATATATATATATATATATATATATATATATATATATATATATATATGAAATTATATTCTTTTGACTTCAATAAAAAAAGAACAGTGCAATGACTGATATCCCCATGAGAACCGATTTTTATCCACAAGAAACTATTGAACTTTACTTATAACCCACAATTGGTACAACCATTTCGAATTCTTCTCTCGAACATCCAACTGCCTTTCACTTGCTTGGAATATTTCCTAATACTTTTTGTATACCTGTATATCTACGTGACCCTTTTTTTTTTATTAAATTTGAATCTGACATACCTTATTCGACAAATGCTTGCTATCTAATTTCAAAATTCATGATTTCGATATTAAATCCTGGTAGTTAGCTCCCTCTGTATACAGTATGAAATTCTTCCCAGCCTCTGTATTGCGATAACCCTGCACTATATACTTCCCCACTCAGTGCAAGGTATGCAAATTCTGACCATGATCAAGTTGTTGAATGATGTTCCCAAGATGAATGTTGAGAAAGTTGAACATTAGAGATCTAAACTCCATGCAAATGCATATCTGTTGAGGAGGTTTACATGAATCAATTACCATAGTTCCTAAAATTGAGTATAACCCTCTTATCCGTTTTTATTATTTCTTCATAATGATTTGTAAAAAAAATAATTTCTAACTGCAACTTATCTTCATTCAAAAGCAGTTTTTTTTATTATTATTAATTCCTCAAATTTCAAGCCTAATACTTATTTGATTTCTTATATAATTGTAATAAATAAATGTGTTTTTCCATCTGCACTTATGCAGAATGTTCTGATAATTAGTAGTAGTATTATATAAATAAACTATTCTTAATCTTTTTCTATCCAACATATCATAATCAAAAACATACTATCACTATAAAATTACAAGATATTATTTGGCTATCTATAATAAGCAAAAATATTTCATATTCAGATTTTATATTTTTCTTTTGTAGTATTTTGTACTTCTAAAATGTGCACTCCTGGATGTTTAATAGGTATTTGTCTCCGTTAATTCGAATCCACCCTATTTTATTTACAGTATGTGCATTAAATCCTTTTATAGCATAAAGTTCTTCAGTTTCCCGCTGAAGACCTGAAGTAATAAGCCTATTTTTACTAATATTGCTCTAAAATATACCAGTCGTTAGTATTTATAGCCTATTGTAGACTGCCCAGGGCTTGCAGAGTAGTTGAGACTGCATTCGGAAGATTGCAAACAGTTTTTTGTTGTTGTTTTGTTGTACAATTACAGACAGCATCATTATAAATTCCTGGTTATTATACATCATTAGAACGTGATGAAACATGAACACAACTCTCAAGTTAAAAAAAAAAAAAAAAAAAAATATCTGTTTCAGAACTATTTCATTGTTCATGGTGCAGTACACTAGCAATCTGAGATAATTTGAAATATAATTTGAATATGAACAATGTAATGATTGCGGTTTTTTGGTTTATTTACATTAAATATAAAATATTTCAAGATGAATTTGTATACAATTATATGTGATATTGTTATCACCTTACAACGTTTGATATTATTGATATAATATATAAATTATTGTTGTTTAAATTACCAGGTTCTGTTTTTTAAACTTAATACTGAAATGTATATTAATATCCCCTACCTCGTGCTCATTAGACACAGAAGGAATGACGCGTTTTTTTCTGAATCCTTGATAAATGATAAAATATCAAAAAAGTACCATAAAGATGGTTTATGCACAACACCAGATCCTGTACCAAGTTGAAGAACACTGAGATTGCTGTTGGCTTCACGAGGCTTCTGTTTAAGTTTTTCTAATAGAACTTAGTAAGGCTTGATTTTGGCATTTCTATCATAATATATTTTATTATCAATTCCAAAAACAGTGTTGACTCTTATAGAGTTTAATCAATTCTCCCCAAAACTTCTGTCTCACCCATCAACAAAACAGCATTCCCGGAAGATGTAAATTACATCTCTGTAAATGTCCTCGTTTAAATCTGAACAAACAATCGAATGCAGCAATTAGATCCTATGATCAGCCTCGAGAAAAAATCCCAATACTCGCACAAAGATATGGTGAAATTCTGCCCATTTCCATCTAATCTCACAAATTCAGCCGCTAGTTAATGGGTAACCATAGATAGATAGATAGATAGATAGATATATAGATAGATGTTTTTATTGACCACGGTACAAAATAATCTGAATTTTACAAAAAGAATATTTCGTCCAAATTAAAAAATTAAATACAATAGGTTTGGTAAAATCTCTCATACAAACTAAATGAATTTCAATCACACATTTATTGTACTAAAACCCAAAAACAAAACCAATTCAACTATACGCCATCAACAAGTTCCTGTAATTAAAATGTTCCACATTATAATAATGTTACGTTCAATAGAAAGAGAGAAGCTCATGTACAATTTCAGATGCTACATCATAATCAGTTCTGGTTACTAGCAAGTCCAAAGCTGTGGTAACGTTATATATCTGCCTGATCTGTAACGAAAGTGGAAAATTTTCAATGGCATGAGTCTCTGTCTAGACTCCACTGCATAAACACAACCTCCCATCCATTGGCAAACGGCCTCTACCTCTTCTCTTCCACCGACCTGTCTCAACTGCCAATGAATGAGCACTTAACCGCATTCTTGTATATGATACACGTTCTATTTCACTGCGTCTTAATTGGTTTGTATAAATGTCATGAACAACTGAATCTGGGTTAACAGTTTTATAGAATACAATCCTATTGGAATTGGAGTCTCTGACCCTCAATTGCAGTTCACATTTTCCTTCCTCAATATCATCAGTATTATCAGAGATAAGGTTTCGTATATACCTCGAAACAGAGTCATTATAGTTCATCACTATCCCCATGGGATGAATTAAAGGGTCATCATCCATATTATTCCTTCCAAGCCACATCTTTTTAAAGAATTTCCTTTGCCTCGATTTTATTAATTAATGCCCTCATCGGCGGAAGGCCAAGTTCTACCATACATACGTCATTATTAGTAGTTTTTCTGACCCCAAAAAGTTGTTTAATACATTATTTATATTGCTTTTCGATGGGTTTAATATCACCATTTAGCCATGACTAACATGAATATAATATAGTTGACATATGAGCAGCGTAAAAAAAAAAAATTCTTAACTAAAAATGGCACATCATGGTTTCTACTTAAAAATGAAATAAATATCAGAGTATGACATACTTTACTAATTACATGCTGCTTGATGGATATTGTGGGAGAACCATCATCTGTAAAAGGACTGCTCAAAAAAATATACTGATTACAGCAACCTATCACATCAGAATTACATACCATAGGTTCTTTGTCTTCCCTAGTACCACTAATCACCATAAATTTAGTTTTACGGTCATTAATAATCATCCAATAGGAATTACATAATTCATACAAAATCCTTATTTAATGTTCCATACAATCCTTTGTAGTGGATAGGAGGACAGTGTCATCCATCATTACCATAATATGCAACCAAGCAAAAAACCATCTAAAGGGAAATCACGTTTTATCCTTTGTATCATATCATTTACGTATAAAATAGATAAAATACATGAAGTAGGTGAGCCTTGGCGCACACCCACAGTAGCAGCAAGGAGAGAGGCACCAATCACAATGTTTGTGCAACGATGCCCAGCAACTAATGCTAAAGTTATAGTCATTCCACATCCCATTCGTTTTAGCACAGAAAATAACTTATGTCTAGGCACACAATCATAAGCTCTTCTAAAATCAGCAAAGGTTACAAAAAACTTAAATTTCTTCCTCTTAGCTACGTCCTTATAGTCTCAAAGTTGACACATACTTTACACATCCCCTTTCCGCTTGACTTCCTGCTTGCTCCCTACACGGCTTAAACCACCGACTAAGACGAGCACATGAGACCATATGGTAAATCTTAGCTATACTATTAATTAAATTAATGCCTCTGTAATTACCCGGAGAAACACTTCTTCCTCGTTTGAATATTGTATGCATCTTTGCTGCAATACAACTTAATGAGTAAGAACTAGACAAAAATGAATTATTGAATAATGTAGCAATTGGCATGATCCACTCAAACGGTAATATCTTGAACAAACCTGGTGGTATACCGTCAGTTCCACTGGCTTTATTGGGTTTTAACCTTTTTAACTGAGTCTGTAACTCAGCCGGAGTAATAGGATCGTCTAATTTAGGTTTAGTTACATTTGACCAAAAATCGTCTATATTAAGACTGTCTACATTAGGAGGGTTAAATATTTGATCAAAATATTCTGTGAATTGCTCTTCACTCGACGTAGAGTCTGAATTACTTGAGTCCTCTATAATTTGACCCTTCCAATCAATTGTGAGTCAGAGTCGAGCCTGATCATTCTCCTCCAACAATCTATCCCATCAACTCTGGCCATTATTTATTAAAATTCCTTCAGGATACTATGAGATACACTAGTGGAGGCACAATCCTACAAAGTATTGCATAGGCGTAAGGCTGACAAATCTATATCCTCTTCACTATCTAGCTCTACTCTGTGGCCACTAAGCTTAGCAAGAAACACATCACCGACTATCTTTTGAAACTGAATTGACCCGTTTGGTTAGTCGATTGCACGTCGTTGATATGTCACTACACTCCGCTCCATGCATGCCCAACTCTGATGCTCGTAACTTAATCGACTCAATAGAGAGGGAAGGAGGCTGCAACACAACTGAAATAAGAGCATGATCTGATGGGGATAAATCATTATCAATTACATGAAAATCGGTGATAAACTTAACCAGCTTCTTTGACACGATATATGTGTCAATTTCAGAAATCCAATTTCTCACTCTTCGAAAGGTCTTTCTGCTCTGGTAATAAGAATAAGGTGTTTTTAAATTATTAACAATAAGTAACTGTTCTTATACAAAGAGACCAAATATAGCTACAGCATTGTCATTGGGTGTGGATATCGGATCTGGTATAAAGGGGTATTAATAATCAACTAGGCCTAATCATTCTGTGAGCTCTCTAATGGAAATCCCCATCCTGGAATTCATATCACCTATTACAATACATCCATTACTACATTCCTATTTTTTATCTTTTCTTGGATTTGACTTAATTGGCTATAACTGAAATACTCAGAATCGGCAAGAGGGATATAATATGCTCCAAGTAAAACACCTGGTATGCAACCATATCTGATCTGTGATTAATACAGCAACATCAAACACCTGCTTGTTCAAATACTGTCTTATAAACTCCACAAGTTCTACCTTTAATACTGCTTGATCGGTCATAACTTACGTATGAAGCATAACCCGTAAATGAAAGCGGTAAATTCGTTTTTATTTCATTTAAACAGATAACATCATAAGAACTCAATAATAATTCAACATCTCTTTTTTTTTATTTTAGTTTTTACAGAATTTATATTCTAAGACATCATTCTTATATTACTTTGTGGTCCTACTAAAAAGGGTGAGGATGCCATCTATCTATTATTACATTATCACTGTACAATACCCTCTTCTTGTAGTCTAGACGTATATTGCATCCTACATTAGTGGGTTTCTTTTTTTTCCTCTTCCTCGGCATCCTTCAGCCTTTTCCATTCTCTTCTTACTCCTGGGTGGGTGTCTTTTTTATATAAATCTTCTTATAAGGCCCATGCAAGTCCTTGAGTTTTGCAGAATTTTCCAAAATTCTGTCTCGAATAGCCTTTGAGTCTACCTTGATGAGAAGGGGGCGGGGCCGCCCTTTGTCGGGTGTAGAGTTACCAAGCCTACGATGGAAACCAACTAAAACCTCATGTCCCACTCCCACTGCCTCCAGTACCTTTTGAATTTTATTCTCTTCTGTGGTAGCTCTATCAAGAGCTATCTGTTCCTTAGGTACACCAAACAACACCAGATTTGTCTCCCTCTTCTGTCTGTCTAGTTGTTCAAGAAATAACTGGTTGAGAAAGAGCAATAGACATAGAAAAGATATTTGGTGTTTATTAATTACGAAAAAACCTAAGATAGTGTAAATAGCAGGAAGTGTGAATGTGCTTGTGAGAAAAAAAATATGATAGAATAGGGAATGGTATTGTACCACCCGTATGTCACACGAGCGTAAATAGTAACAACATTTTCCTTTTTTGTATACATTATCCTTTGTAACCTGTCTGCATACTCCATTGTTACCTAGTAACAGAACCGGTTGCCGGTAAGACAATAAATAGCATATATGTGTTTTGTGATCTTCTTACGGGGACCTAGTGTGTATACATACTCGATATGTCGTAATAAAGTTACTCAGTTGCTTTCATCTTGACTTTAAGTCGCAGCCTACTCTTGGCCCGTAACATTGGTGACCCCGAAGTGACTATGCTCCTCCAGCCTTTCCCACCTACCCCTCACTGTTACTATGGCAAACTCCACTGTAGTTGGCGCCGCCCCATTAAAACTTTCGTCGTTCACCAGCGGAGAGGCGTTGGCATAGTTTCAGCGCGCAGAAGTCCAGTTCTGCATCAAAGGTGTGACTCGCTCAACCACCAAAGCAGATTGTGTTCTCTCGGCGATACTCGAAGACACCTTCCCGGAAATCTCCGACAGGCTTTGTGAACTAGGGCAAACCCCAATAGCTTATGACGCCCTTAAAACATACCTTCTGCAGCAGTACTTGCCGATGCCAGCCAACCGAATAGCAAAGCTTTTTCAACTCTCTCAACAACCGTTGGGGTACCAAAGGGCTTTGCTTGCCCTCAGGGAAATGACCATTATCGCTAGTCTGCAACCTGTCGTAGACGGCTCTCCTCGTGAGGGGAACCTACTTCGTGCCCTTTGGGTACGCCATTTACCTGAACCTGTACGCTCTGCCATACCCAATGTCAATAGCTTACCAATAAAGTACTTTATGACCAAGCTAACGCCCTTATGGACAGCCACTTCACAATCTTCAAGACCTCCATTAACCACTCCACTCCTGATGAAAAGGACACCTGTTCAACGTCAACCGAAGCTGATGTGAATGCAGTGAGACACACACGCCTACCCTGTGATGTGCCAGAGCAGTGACAAAGCCACTAACCACCCACCACATGCTCGCACCCCAAGCATCGACTATTACAGCCACTTACTGCTGCCCATCGGCCGCAGTTTTGCTATTAAACCTCAAGATTCGGGACTGCCAAAAAGAAATATGCCAAGAATTGTTAGTGGCTAAAAAGCTTGAAAGTAAGCCTCGTGGCGATGGCCTCCCGTATTTTTAATCTTTTCTTTTTACATGATGCAGAAACGAGCGTGCCATTTTTAGTAGACACGCGTGGTTTTTGTTCTCTTTTGCCAAGGGAACTCTTCAGGACACGATGTAGTCTGGGTATGTTTGCTGACCTCCGTCTGGTAGCTGCCAACGAATCTGCGATACCTACCTATGGTTACAAAAACCTCATAATATTGTTTGAAAACGCCATATTTATTTGGAAGTTTCTCGTTGCTGACGTAACATTACCAGTCATCGGTGTCAATTTCCTCTCTCATCTCCACCTTCTAGTCATTGTCGTCCACCGACGATTGGTCAACGCAGACCAGTACTTGTCGACACATCTCCAACCCGACTCTCCACCCTCGCTCTCCACATCAGCAGACCCATGTATGCCTACGCCCACCTCCTCATACCCGGCAGTTTTCCGTCCAAAACTTTGACAAACGCCCATGGCTCCTTCCAAACATGGTATTTATCACCATATAAAAACGACGAAACCCCCAGTCTTCGCCAAATTCAGACTTCTGGCTCTGGATCGATTTGCAGGAGACAAACATATGTTCGCCAAAATGGAGGAAACGAGACTTTGCCAAAATGCCTCCAGCCCATGGCCATCACCCTTACACATCGTCAAGAGAAGAGACGGCTCCCTCCGTCCATATGGGGAGTACATGCACCTGAACATGCAAACTGAACTAGATCGCTAACCCTCTCAAACATTGCCGACGTGACCTCCTACCTGCACAAAGCAAAGGTTTTCTCCACGCTCGACCTCCTGAATGGGTACTATCAGGTGCCTATGAACCCAAAAGACATCCCAATGACCGCCATCACTCCTCCCTTCGGTATATACACCTCCAATTACTCCTGTTTTGGCCTTTGTAGTGCTAGGGCCACTTTTCAACGTCTCATGGGTGGCATCTTAGGGGACTTTCCCCTCCTATGTAAGTTTCATGAACGATATACTTGTGATCTCTTCCTCAAAAGAGGAACACCTCCGTCACCTGCACATCGTGCTTGACCGCGGGCACCACATCACTCCTGAAGGAGTCCTTTACCTCCATGAGAAGGTAGCAACCGTTCAGAACTTCCTCACGCCCTCGACCGTCGAAGCGCTTTATGAATTCTTTGGCATGATCAACCATTATCAACGTTTTCTTCCAACCATTGCCGCCACTCTTGCTCCCCTCTATGCCTGGCTCAAGGGCAAGCCAAACGACCTGAAGTGGAGCCCCCTTCAAGAAGCAGCTTTTTGCAACCCAAAGAATGCCCTATCAACTGCTGCTGCTCTCACTTTTCCCATCCCACATGCCCCTCTCCTTCTCTCCACCAATGCCAGCGACTTCGCTATTGGCGCAGTATTCGAACGGCTCGCCCCGACCATTGACCTTCATCAGCAGAAAACTGTCTAAGGCAGAATCGGGTTATTCTTCATTCTATCGCGAATTGCTAGCAGTACCCCTTGCTTTGTGTCACTTTCGCCATTTCTTAGAAGATATGCCCTGCTTCATTCGCACAGACCACAGGCCTTTGGTACTTGCCTTCACTCGACAGTCTGACGCCTGGTCTGCCCGTAAACGTCGAAATCTTCCCGCTATGGCTGAATATAATTGCACCCTTCAACATGTCCATGGGAAAATTAATCCCGTTGTTGATGCCCTTTCAAGAAACCCGTTGGCTGCCGTTAAACTGGGATTGGATTAAAACGCCTTGGCTGAAGCCCAATGACAGGATCCAGAGTATCGATCATGAAGGACATTCTGCACATCCCTCAGTTGAGAAGACGTCCCTCTCGATGACTCTAACACCACCCTCCTCTGTGACGTCAGTACTGGTAGATCGTGACCGTGGATTACTGCTCCCAGGCGCCAATAGGTGTTTGATTTCGTTCACAGCGTTTCACATCCCTCGCGCCGTTCTACTACACAGCTGCTGAAGTTCATTTGGTACTGCATTACTAAGGACACATCGACACACGGATTCAGAAGTGGACACCTTTCCTTAACCTTAGCGTTAATTTGCCCACATTCACGTCAACTTTGCATGCCCCCTACTCACATCATAAGGACATCGTTACCTGTTTATCGTCATCGACCACTCCACTCGTTGGCCTGAAGCCATTACCATTGAAACTGCAATGTCTGCCTCATGTACATCTGCCATACTCTCAGGATGGATAGCAAGATTTGGTATACCTGAGCATATTACTTCTGACAGGGGTACCACTTTCACCTCTCATTTGTGGACATCATTAGCGAATCTCCGGGAAATCATCCTACATCAGACAACTGCCTACAACCCTGCTGCCAATGGAATGGTTGAACGTTTTCATTGTACCCTCAAAGCAGTTTTGATGTCCTGCTGCAAGGACTCCAACTGATTTACTCAGCTTACTTAGGTCTTCCTGGGACTAAGGACCACTCCTAAAGACTCCTGAACGTCTTGGCAGCTGAAATGGGGTATGGCCGAATTTTTTCCTGCTGCAACCGCCTACAATGATCTTAAACGCATATGTCACGTATTGGGAAAGTTTATTCAATGTCGCCAGACATATAAGACCCCAGCGAAGCATCCCATATCGACAAACTTGCATTCTGTAACGCACGTCTTCCTACGCAACGACACTAGCAAGCCACTCCCTGACGCCCCCTTACACGGGCTCATTCTTTGTGATCCAACACAGTCCGATAGATCACTACAAAACATTTGAGACTAAGAAGACTGGGTCTCTATTGATCGTCTAAACCCTGCTTATCTCCTGCCAGATGAGCCGTCTACAGTTCGCCTCTCTAGATCAGGATGGCCTCTTTAACATGTACAGTATGTCATTTTTAGGGGGTGGGAATGCCATGTACCACCCGTGTGTCACAAAAGCTTACATTGTAACAATATTTCTCTTTTTTGTATATATCATCCTTTGTATCTTTACTCTCCTCTCGCACAGACAGCAACTTATTTTAACTTCTCTGCATACTCCATTGTTAACTGTTGACAGAACTGGTTACCAGTTTGACAAGAAATTTCCTCTCTGTATTGTTTTACCTTTTTACCGGGACCTAGTGTGTATATATACTCGATGTGTCATAATATAGTTACTTAGTTGAATTCCTCTCGCCTTTCAGGTACAACCTACTTTTGTCCCATTACAGTATATATGCAAAAGGAACCACACATATAAGAAGAGCTGTTGGAACCTCAGAAACGTTTAGGGGAAAAATTGGTGTCCATCAGGCTTCAGCCCATAATCATTAAGTGTTTGATATTATGATGGATATTATAACAGCGTAAGATAGTGAAGAGTCGCCTTGAGTGCAATGTTTACTGAAGACCTTTTCCTTACCGACATAAAAACAGGTGTGAAACTCATTCAAAAAAAGATATAGAGAAGTACTAGAGAGTAGAGGCTTTAAAGTTAAAGGAGCAAATGTCGAATATATGTGGAAAGAATGGAGAAACATGGAATTATCCATGAAAAGACATAAAGACGATAAGCGCTTTAAATTATCTTGGTTTTGTTTGTAAACCTTGATGCAGAAGTCAGTCATAGAATTCAATGTCCGTGGATTAACTGGAGGAAGAAATCTGGGATACATTGTGATAAGAAGATCAGCGCAAAGGTTAAAAGATTTATACAATCGTGGTTAGATCAGCCATGCTCTAATGTACAGATAATTGTGCAACAATGAAAGAGCAGGAAAGAAGAATGGAGTTGGCCAGGAAAAGAATGCTAATTTTCTGGTGTGGTGTCAGGAGGCAGTCAAACAATTGGAAGTTTAAAAAAAAAAAAAAACAGAAAAAAAAAAGATTGAAAAAGTTTAGTCATAATATGAGGAATAAAGATAAACACAATTGTAAATGGGATATGAATATGGAGCTTGAGGCCAGAAGAAAGAGGGAAAGGCCAAAGTCAAGGCGGAAACATAAATTGACGAATGATATAAAGGAAAAGGGTGTAAGAGAAAAGGATTTATAATACAAAAAAGATGGACAATGCTGACTAGAAACAGTGACCACAGTGACCACATATATACATATATATATATATATATATATATATATATATATATATATATATATATATATATATATATATATATATATATATATATATATATATATATATATATATATATATATATATATATATATATATATGATGTATTATAGCCACGAAAGGAAAAATGAAAAAGACTTGATTGGAGTTAGTACTTTCATCCACTCAGGACATTATCAAACTCAGCAATGAGAATACATATACAAAGACATCGTATTTATACAGGAGAAGGGGATCCAACAGCTGTCAGTTTCTTAATAATTCCGGAGAAGTCAGATTTCAGATAAAAGGATAATACTGGATTAACGGAAAACAGACCTGGACTTAGATTCAAATTTCTACCTAGAGTACAGGAGATTAAAAATGATTCAACAATATTCCTTTGGAAATAGTCATTTACATGGATTACTTTTTCCGTCTTTGACCAACCAATTCTGTGACTTGACCCTAACCAGTGGGAGGCCAAGGCATTATTAAGAGAACCCCTGGAGACGGCCACCTGATGTTGTTTTAATCTGACTGGTATACTTTTTGATGTTTGACCAACATAAAATAGGTTACACTCTGAACAAGGAATGCTATATATTACATTATTATCATTTCCAGAACTATTCTTAATTAACATGTTTTTAGACGTTTTAATAGGTAGAGAAACAGATAAATTTAAGTTTTCCATATATAGAAAGCCTGCGAATAATTTTTCATATGTACATTTTTACTCCGGTCACTCTAAAAATATTAAGCATTCAGTTTTTTCCTCCATGTACCTTAGGGCATTGAGAATTTGTAGCCCAGATTACATTGAGGAGGAGTTCACTAAAATAGAAAAAATTGCTACAGATCTTTGTTATCCTAAATATTTCTTAGAAAAATGTATGAATAAGGCTAAGAAAACATTTTATAGTGTCCAACTAGAGAGAAAGGAAACAATTAATAATATGCTTTGTTTGCCATTTCATGTTTGTTTTTTAGATGTTATACCCCTTTTGAAAAAACTAGATATTGCTGTAGTGTTTAAATATAATTGTACTTTAAAAAACATGTTAATTAAGAATAGTTCTGGAAATGATAATAATGTAATATATAGCATTCCTTGTTCAGAGTGTAACCTATTTTATGTTGGTCAAACATCAAAAAGTATACCAGTCAGATTAAAACAACATCAGGTGGCCGTCTCCAGGGGTTCTCTTAATAATGCCTTGGCCTCCCACTGGTTAGGGTCAAGTCACAGAATTGGTTGGTCAAAGACGGAAAAAGTAATCCATGTAAATGACTATTTCCAAAGGAATATTGTTGAATCATTTTTAATCTCCTGTACTCTAGGTAGAAATTTGAATCTAAGTCCAGGTCTGTTTTCCGTTAATCCAGTATTATCCTTTTATCTGAAATCTGACTTCTCCGGAATTATTAAGAAACTGACAGCTGTTGGATCCCCTTCTCCTGTATAAATAGGATGTCTTTGTATATGTATTCTCATTGCTGAGTTTGATAATGCCCTGAGTGGATGAAAGTACTAACTCCAATCAAGTCTTTTTCATTTTTCCTTTCGTGGCTATAATACATTTTATATTCATCACGTGTCAGCTTTCGTGATTTTTACACACACACACACACACACACACACACACACACATATATATATATATATATATATATATATATATATATATATATATATATATATATATATATATATATATATATATATATATATATATATATATATATATATATATACATATATATATATATATATATATATATATATATATATATATATATATATATATATATATATATATATATATATATATATATATATATATATATATATATATATATATATGTAATAGTATGGGTTGATAAAGGTATATGTATATGTATTCTCATTGCTGAGTTTGATAATGTCCTGAGTGGATGAAAGTACTAAGTAAAATTTGCACCACTTCCCTATTATACGATTCCACCAATCCTGTTAACTGAACACTGAACACTAAAAAATGTGAAATTTTCATCAAGTCTGTGACTGATTTCATCAACTTACTTATAAACTCGAGACTAATATCACCTATCAAAATTTTCGGCCAACCAAACCTAGAGATGAAAGAGCAGGGGGCACGGGCCAATGAATTTGCTGATTTATCCAACATTGCGTAAGTATGAGTGTACCAAGTAGATGCATCCAAAAATACACATAAATACTTATGTTGTGTTATACCAGTAGGAAATGGTTCTACCATATCCATATGTACCCTATCAAATTTATTAGGAATCACAGGGCTTCTTCTGGTTTCTGGCACAGTGTTTTCATGTTCTGTGAAACCGTCACAAGCATGAAAATATTTTATACAATTCTCAATAGATTTTTTCCTTTCTATCCAAAAGAAGGATTCTTGCGCTCTCCTTAATGTTCTATCAATTCCTAAATGACCTGCAAGCAAACTTGCATGTACAATGTGGACGGCTACACTAATTAAGGAGGGAGGGAGAACTAACTGTGCACAAAATGCATCACCCCTCTTCTCCTAAGTAAAATATAAGATGTCATTCTCTATAAAAAGACATTCTCACGAGGAATTGAAGAAACATTATCGATGCTGAGATCCGGATATTGAGTATCCACTGTCCTCGACATAATTACGATTATAGTTTTACTTTTGTTAGGATTCGACTTCAGTCTTTCACCATACACTCATTTTAGCTATATCTCTATTAGGTAAATCCGCAACTATAGATATAAATTCAGGAGATGGAATTGATCGAAAGACAGTAGCAACATTTGTGTATGCAACGAGCTTATCTTCTAGGCTAACCACATGTTATGTGTATATAGTATGACAAGTGATTGGCTAAGAACACTAACCTGAGGAACTCCAGATATTACATTCCTATACTTACAATGGTGCCAATCAACAACAGCTCTTTCAAGTCTATCACTATTAGCGGACGACAATGGTTCTTATTAACAACCAAAATAATCAACGAATAACAACGAATAGGTATGAATACATAAAAGAATATTAGCCTATTATTGGATATATACTATCGGATTGAAATTTCCATGCGGTAGTTAGCATAAAATCTAATTCTGAAGTCTATATACAACAGCACCAGTAATTTCTTACTTAAAGTCATAGAGTAGAGATACAATGAAGCTGCACATGCTATGTAGCGACATGGTGTTACAAAAGATTTGTATATGCGTGGTGATTCTTCAGAAATCACATACATCTGTATGATAAGTTTAATAAAAAATACCTTACTTGAGAAATTACCAAGAATTCTATTAAGAGTTAACTGGTGATATGGATTCTCGTAGGTATTCATTTGGAACATATACTTTTGAAACAGATTACACCAAAAATAAACATTGGGGGAGAAGCCAGGAATTAAGAGAATAAAAAAAGGAAAATAATTGATTAATAAAACAATAATTTGACGACTAAACAAAATCTTTGTCATTGTTACATAATTAGTGTATCTATATGTATATATATATATATATATATATATATATATATATATATATATATATATATATATATATATATATATATATATATATATATACATATATATATATATATATATATATATCTATATATATATATATATATATATATATATATATATATATATATATATATATATAAATATATATGTATATATGTATATACAGTATATATATATATATATATATATATATATATATATATATATATATATATATATATATATATATATATATATATATATATATATCTATATATATTTACATATGTACTGTATATATACTGTATATACATATATATATATATATATATATATATATATATATATATATATATATATATATATATATATATATATATAAATTTATATATATATATATATATATATATATATATATATATATATATATATATATATATATATATATATATGTGTGTGTGTGTGTGTGTGTGTGTGTGTGTACATGTGTGTTGATCATCGTTTATTACTTCAAAGCCATGATCAATTATAGTTATTAGTGGTGTGTTTCTGTGTAGACTTATTTTTATTTCTATCTCTTTTCCATTAGGTTCGGTATGTTATCCTTTTTTTTTTTTTCAATACGTGCATATGTTTATTTTCAATATTTTGAGTTATATGTATTCTGATATAACCTATTAGAAATGAATTTCAAAATATTTGTGAATGTGTTTATTTGTTTGGTATATAGGCATTATTTCTAAATTTTAATTAACCATGCAGTTTTTATCTATACATATTTGTGTATGCATGTATACCCCATGCATAAGTGTACCTTGTGCTTTTTCTTTGTGTAAATACTTCTTTTAATATTTTGTAGTATGTCCTCTTTGAGCACGAGGCTTTGTACAAGTCACCAAGATTACATGGTTGAATGACTTAATGAAGTAAGGATTTTTTTTCAATTTTCTTCTTGAAGCTATAGCCCATTCACTGCTCACAGTGGCGTAATGATGTTCTTTTATTTAACCACAAGCAAAGGTTGCCTCATTATGATAGGCTACTTGAATATGCATTGCTAGGCCACCTCCTTTTCCACTTGCATGTTTCCAATGCCTGTGCATTGTAATGGTGAGTAAACGTGTATATTTCTCATTTTCTCAAGTTTAAATTAGCTGCCATTCCTTTTTCAATCTTTTTTCCCGTTATTAGAACACTTTAATGTATTCCCTTAACATACTATTTAATCTTTCCTTCACTTCATCTTACTAATTGAACGTCATTTTTTTTTATTACATTCAGATTTTTACATAAGAAATACTTGCTCCGGACGAGTTTACCCTTGAAGTTTACTTTGCAGATGTCAGTACTATTACACTAATGTTTCCTTCAACCAATCACGTACCTATACGTATGGAAACTTATCATACAGGTTGTTATATTTTCACCTTCCTTTGTTATCATTCCAAGTGTTTAGTGTTTCACTTCAGTCCTTTCCCAAGTCTTTGATGGTGTTCAACTGTTATCATGTACTATCACGGAAATATAGAAATATGTAGTGGTTACAGTTATGCCTACCTGGAAGCCGTAAGAAAGCTGCATGGAAATTACCCTGGAACACCAAGAGTGATTAACTCTTTTCCTTAAAGTGTCGTTCTTGGTTATCTTCCAGTAAGACTAGCACCTTATTATATTGTTTTTGTTTATTTTTGTTTTAATTGAATTTCAGGGTTTGTGATTGTTAGGTTTACAAAGATCTGTCGAATGATTATTAAGAAATAAGAACTAATTGTAGGGGTTGAGGGGGGAGGGGGGAGGGGGTTGCACAGCTCAACTTGTAACGTTTGCCAGTACATACGAGCTTGATCTTTTTCTCTATTTTTTTACGAGCAAAGTGAAAAAAAGAATTAGATTTTCTTATAAAATATACCTAGAACGATTAACTAGGACATAATAAACAAACAACGATGTTAGCGTGGTCAGCAGAGCATTTACCGCTTGCTATTACAAAAGAGCTTAGTGCTTTTCTTTTTCTATGAGTGAAGAGAGTGCACGCGGGAGCAAAAACTATTAGATTAAGGGTATAATGATCGACACGAACAGAATAACATTTCAAAGAAAAAATATATGTATTCCTTTAGTAGATAATGTGCTTTCATCGAATTTGACTTTCATTTCAATTAAAATAAAACCAGATTTAGTCAGTGTGTTCTGGGGAAGGAACTAGTCGAAGTGATTGTTCTGTTTGTTTGCCGTTGAAATGAAGGTCAAATTGCGTTGAAGTACGTTGTTCACTAAATTGAATCAAATATTTTCTCTTTGAGGTAATGTTCCATCTGTAACTATTATTTTACCCACCTCCCACTTCAGAAGACTTTTCGAGTTTTGTGGACACTGCAGCAAAAGTCTCAAAAAAAGCAAGACTCAGGTATGTACCAAGTGTAGCCAGGAACATCGAACCACTGATTGTACTGTAAATACGTTAAAGTGTCATAAATGCACAGTGAGGAATTACAATGATACGAATCATAAGACATACGCTGATAACTGTAAAGAATACAAGGAGGAGCTTACCAAGATAAAAAATAGAACTAATCATGGAGTCTAGCCCGTTGGTTAAGTGTGGTCTGATAAATATTCAATCGGTGGGGAATAAAACCATAAAGATTAGAAATCTTATTAACGAAATGGAATTAGATTTATGCTTATTAACGGAAACTTGGTTGCAGGGAAATATTAGTGATAACTCAAAGATTCAGGAGATGACGCCGTTTACTCACGATTTATACGTACCAAGGAAGGATAAAACTGTAGGAGGAGTGGGTGTCTTCGTGTCGAAAACCTTCTCTAGGATTTCTATCATGAATGAAATAGTATTTGAAACGTTTGAATATATCTATTTAAAGCTGACAAGAAACAGTAAGGTATTGAATATAATATCATTATATAGACCACCAGGGAGTAATATGAGGAAATTCATTAAAGAATTTAGTATTCTTGTGGGTGTGGTGGACGGTATTAAAAATACATTAATTGGTGGTGACTTTAATTGTTGGGTAGATGATGAAAACGATTATAAGACTAAAGAACTCAAGGAAGTATTTGAGATGTTTAATTTAATAAACAGTGTTTCGGTATCAACGTCAGTAGGTGGTCATACACTCGACTTGGTCATATGTGGAAAAGATTCTGACCTAATAAGAAACCTTGAAGTGGAACCAGACTTTGAGATCTCAAAAACACATAAACTCATCACTTTTGATGTTAATATAAATTGCACCAGAGTATTGAAAAAATGGATCACATATAGGGAACGGGAAAATTTTGATGCTGAGAATCTTATTGAAGCTAGTGTAGCGCAAATGTCTTGTGAGAACATACAATGTGAACATATGGTAGACAGAGAATGTGTTGGGTGTTATACCAAGAAATATAACAACAATTTTGGAAAATGTACGATACCATGTGTCCCATAAAGAACAAACAAATAGTTGTACGCGAAAATGTTAGATGGTATAACAGTGAGCTATTAAAGGCAAAAAGACACAGACGTAAGATGGAAGGTAGATGGAAAAGAGCCAAGTCCTCACAAGCCAGATATCTATATAATAAGGCCAGAATGACTATAACATCCTGTTAGAAAAAACCGAAAGAAAATTCTACAACGGCGAATGCAAAAAAAAAAAAAAAAAACAATAATATGAAGGACTATCACAAAAACCTAGACGATTTGATGGGATTAAAGAAAGAATATGTCTTGCCTGACAATGTTTGTGCAGAGAGATTTGCTATATTCTTCAATGAAAAAATTGATAAAATCTATAGAGGTTTCCCCCAAAATCCCTTGGAAGGACAGTCAGTTATGCCAGTGAAGGAGGGAAAGAAGTTAATAAAATTTAAGGAAATAAATATGTGCGACTTGTTAAAGGTTATGAGATTGTGGGAACAACCCTTTCCCAAACAGTTCAATAAGTGAAGCTTCAAACAAGCAAGTTGTATATAATTAACCTGAGTATATCACAATCCTGTTTTCCTAGCTGTGAAAAAACTGCGTTGATCAAACCAATTTACAAAGGAAAAGGTGATGTAATCGAGTTAAATTCATATAGGCCCATTTCGAATTTATCCTACATGTCGAAGATTATTGAAAAAGTCATAAGTGAGCAACTATGGGCGCATATTGATGAGTTAGAGGTATTCCCGGAAAATCAATCGGCCTAAAGAGCTAATCACTCTACAGACACTACCTTATGCTCAATAATGAATGATATGATAGGTCTTCTTGATGAGGGAAAGTGTGGAATTTTAATTATGTTAGATCTTAGTGCTGCTTTTGACACTGTTGTGCACGAGTACTTACTTGACGACTTAAAGTCTATTGGAATGACTGAGGAAGCACTGAAATTTTTGCGAAGTTACATAATGAATAGGAAGACTATTGTAGAAGTTTCTGGAAACCGATCCAGTGAGAGAATTCTTATGAAGGGTGTACCACAGGCAGGGGCGTAGCTAGGTGAGAATGGGCCCGTGGCATTTTCTTACAGTGGGCCCCCATTACCGCAAATATATATATATATATATATATATATATATATATATATATATATATATATATATATATATATATATATATATATATATATATATATATATATATGTATATATATATATATATATATATATATATATATATATATATATATATATATATATATATATATATATATATATATATATTGGGAGAGAGAGTAAAGAAATTGATTTGATATATCGTAGAACTGGTAGGCATAAGAAATTGAAATATAAAATGCAGGCATTGAAATATAATTACTAATTGTTAATACATACATAGCTTAGAAAAAAAAAACATCTAAATTATATATTCTCAATAATGAATCAGATGAATACCCTTATGTAGGCCTAGCCGGCCGTTACATTATTACATGATTACGATACCTATAAAATGAAAATAAACACAACTTGGTCCAAAACATTTATACCATCATTAAATAAACAAATATACCTTATACCTTCTAGAATTCTTTCTTCCTTGCTTCCATCTCTGCAAATCTGTCAATGACTTTACTTAAGTTCAATTTACGCGCAGTTCCTTGTTCAATTGATAGAAGAGCTAGTCCTTCTAATCTTTCCTGTGCCATTGTACTTCTCAAATAGTTTTTAACAAGCTTTAGTTTGGAGAATGAACGCTCTGCACTTGCAGTTGTGACTGGAATAGTTAAAAACAATAGCATTGCAGTGCAAACCTCAGGGAAACTGGCTGAAATAGAATGATTTTCTATGATCAACATGGTAGCAAGGTCCTTAATACCAGAAACTTTGCTTATTTCTCCCTTCAGAGCAGATCTCATGCTGAGAATTTCCTGTGTGAATGTTTCTGACACATCGTTGTGGTATTTTTTCCACAAAACTAGATGCTTTTTCGTACAGCTCTGAGTCAGATAAATTTTGCAATGAGGTTGGTTCCAACACTGAGAATGATGAGACAACTTCATGCAAGCTAGTAAAACGGAAGTTCAACTGAGTTGTGATGATGTCCAGAGTTCGATAGAAAACAGTTACTCTACACAAACTCTCTGGATCTTCTAATCTTTGGTCTTCACAAAGCTCGCCAAAATGTCTTCTTATGGTACGAAGTCTCTCTCTCAAATTCTGGTCTGATTGACCACTTCTGGGCTATATCTGTTGTTTCTTTCTTTACATCCTCAAACTGATTTCTTAATTTGCACATATCATCCATGCAAACCTTTAAGAGGTCTGCTGCCTTAGCAAGATCAACTGTTTTTTATTGCAACATTTTTTATACTAAATTGATTGGCTGTAATATTTTGGACTGAAATGTCAAAAGGAATACAAAATTAAAATTTTCAAGACATTTCTTTAGTGCAGTGGCTTCATTGCGTCCGTCTGCCTTAGAGCTGCCTAATATTATTTGTGCTTGAGCTTTCTGCACATCACAGAATCGAACTTTGAGAGCAAATACCGCATCATAACGTCCAGCCCATCTGGTTGGGTTTAACTTTTTAATAGTTACACCTTTGTGAGTGCCTGATTCAGAAATTAAGCTAGATAATATGTCCCATCTCTTGATACTCAATCCAAAAAACACATAGACTCGTTGAACAATATCATAAAACTGCACCATTTCTGTCACATCCTTGACAGCATCATTAATCACCAAATTTAAATCATGAGCAACACAATGAACATAAACTGCACTGGGTTCAACATCAATTATTTTTTTCTGCACACCTTTGTATATCCCCTTCATGTTACTAGCTCCATCATATCCTTGGCCACGACACCTTGAAATAGAAAGTCCTCTTTGTTTAATTATTTGCAAAATTTGTTCTGATAGTGCAGCTCCACTTTGGCCCTCAACCTTATGAAACCCTAAAAAAGATTCATTAATTTGTAGGGCTTTTGGCTTACCATTATCATTATATTCTATGCTACAGTAACGGTATATTTCACACATCTGATCAATTTTGGAAATATCCTGTGTTGTATCTAACATTATGCTATAAAATGGAGCTGCTTTAATGGCATAAGTAAGTTCTTTTTCAGTTTCCTTTGAAAGCAACTGAATGAGTTCATTTTGTATCATTGGGCTCATATACTTTGTTTTACCTTTAGGTTTACTGATTAATTCTGAAAGAAGTGGATGATATTTAGAAAGCAACTCAATGATGCAAATGAAATTTCCACGTTTCCTTTCATCCTCATCATAATCACCTTCATCTTCTGCTTGTGTTCCTTCTTTGTGTCCACGAAATGGTAAATTGCAAATCGGTAATGTAAGAGTTACATTTAATAATCTGTTCAAAACCTGACGCCAGCATTTTTTCTCCTTTTGAAGATTATCTTCAAGTGCTTCACTCAAAGTTCCATGCAAGCGCCATTGTTCATACACTAGGCATGAATTATAGTGAATTTGGGATGATTCGTGCCTTTTCATACCCTCACCTATGTGTTTCCAGTCACAATAGCCATCAATCCATGTATCTTGAAATCTACTCGCTCCTCGATTAGCAAACAACCAACATGTCTCACAATAAGCCTTATCAAGAACAACTGAATAGCATAACCACGACGTCTCAATTTTCACACCTGATTAGGACACTGCATGATAATATTTTTTCAGAGAAAGAGCGACCTTCTGCATCCCTTTTGAAAGGACCATTAGGCTTCCAATGTCCATTTGTAATGATAAATCGTTTTGTTTGGTCCTTCAAGTTTTGTTCCATAAAATGTCCTCGGTCTGTAGGCCACAACGATGTTATTGTGTCAAATGAGAGCTCAGGCGCATGGTCTTTTGAGGTACTAGGTTTACACTCATCTTCACAGGTATTGCCTAATATAGTGTCGGAAACTGGGTCAGAATCAGGCTTGCCAACTTCCTCTAATTTCTTTTCACCTGTATCAGTTACTGTGTTTGTTTCAACTAACCTAGTACTAGTAGTAGGCATTTCCACACTAGTGACACTACTATTAGTATTTTCTCCAATAGCTTCACAACTGTCATTGTCCTTTGCATTTTCGCTAATTACTTCTACTGTTGGGGAAAAGAAAACACTAATTTTTGGAATCTTTGATGCCTTAATTTCATTTTCTTTTTTTCTTTTTCCGCTTTTCACTGCCACTATGATGTTTTTTGGGAGGCATGATATATCCGATTCACTGTAAATAAAAACTATTATTAATTGAGAAAATTATACTCTGTTATCACCTGATATACAAAAATTCTATTGCTTTATGTTTGTATGGTGTTTTTACGTTTCAAGGAACCAGTGGTTATTCAGCAACGGGACCAACGGCTTTACGTGACTTCCGAACCACGTCGAGAGTGAACTTTTATCACCAAAAATACACATCTCTCACTCCTCAATGGAATGGCCGAGAAACGAATCAGCGACCACCGAGGTGGGACGCAAACACCATTATCGACCACGCCACTGAGGCACTATAAAAAAATTTCGATTGATATCATTGTGAAGATATTGATTACATCTTTCTTCAATGTATTGTTCTTTCAATTACATTATTTGTATTGTGAGTCAAATATTAAGATTAAGTTCACAATTCGCAATCAACATAATCTTTCATAAGGTGTAAGATAACTATCAGTTGTAGTCCACTTATAAAAGAATACAATGTAAAACAATCACGAAACGCGAAAAACTTCTCTCACCTTTTCCTTTAAATGATCAACAGATATTGGCGAATGGCGGTCACAGGCGGTGACAACTGACAAGCTCTGGTAACTGGTGTGCACGTCGGCCAGGACTTGGACAGGAACATAACGCGTTCAAGCCAAGATCTCATACGGACCTGTAGTGTACGAACAGTAATACTCCCTATGATCTCCTAACCCATAACCCATAAAGGCCATCATATATATTAACAATATGTAATGTGTTCTCAGTTTCTGTTGATAATCCTTTACTAGTATTATATTGTGGAACTTGAAATAATTTCTTTTTTTTCTAAATCACTAAAATATAACAGTAAGCAGTAGCATATATTTTTTTCTTCTTCTTTTTACGGCCATGGGCCTATATCCCTTAGGTCCCTTGGCTTCCTTTCTCTGACTCTACGTCCATGGGCCCCTTTAATCATTATAGGCCCTGGGCCCGTGGCAGTTTGCCACCCCTGCCACCCTATTGTTACGCCTCTGACCACAGGGTAGTGTTCTGGGCCCTATCTTGTTTAACATATATACTATCGAGCTATCACACATCTTGAAAAAACAAAAAGTGGGCTTTAAACTATATGTAGATGATACTCAGTTTTACCTCTCAATTTCAACAACACAAGATACAGAGAAGAAAATTGATGAGATAATGATTGAAATAAAAACATGGATGCAGAGGAAAAAGCTCACATTAAATGATGATAAAACAGAATGTATGTTTTTAGGCACAAAGGTGGCTTTGAAGAATTACCAGTTAATTCAAAGTATAAAAATTGGTGATGCTGATGTTGGGATTGTGCCTGTTATGAAAAATTTGGGTGTACTGATAGATTGTAATTTGTCAACGAGGGACCAAATAGTGAACACAGTGAAAGTGTGTAACTATCACCTGAGAAACATAGCATTTATTAGAAAATATTTAACAGAGGGCAGTACAAAAATTTTAGTGATGAGTCACGTAATATCAAGGCTTGATTATTGCAATTCGCTGTACTACAAGTTACCCAATAGACTACTAAGAAAGCTTCCAAATGTGCGAAACCGGGCGGCTAGACTGATAAAAGGCATTAAACTACGGGAGAGAATAACTCCTGCATTGATCGATCTACATTGGTTACCTGTTAAGGCTAGAATTAAATTTAAGATTTGCTCGTTGACCCACAAAGCACTTACAAGTGATAAGCCTAAATATCTTCGTGATTGCTTGGTCCCCTACCCTGAAGCTATCGGCGCCGCTGTAGGAGTTAGACATGCCGATGACCCACATAGACTATTCGAAATTAGTGTGAATCATGCAATAGGAGGAAGAACGTTCAGTTATGCTGCACCGAGACTCTTCAACGACCTTCCACTCGATGTCAAGAATAGCAAAAATGTGGCAGCCTTCAAGAAAAACCTGAAGACTTATCTTTTTAGAAAGTGTTATAATAGTGACCTGAAAACTATTATGCCTGAATACAAATGCTAGCTGAATAACTGATAAGATACAGAGCAAAATATTAACTGGAATGAAATTATTTTTTCACACATCAAGGCCCGCCTGAACAGACTTTTAGTGTCTGACGGAGGGCGAGAAATAAACCTGTAAAAGTAAAAGTAAGTAAGTAGAAACTATCAACACCCTATTCCTGTCCCGGTAAACAATTTTTACTAAACAATATTCTTTTAATTTCTATTTATAATAAACGCTATCGGCGTCAATGACCTTCGATGACGGGATTCCAGAGAAATTAAAATCATTCATTCCTCCATACGATGATACGAGCGTAGTGATAAAGGACATGGAATGTGAACTCTTACCACTTTGACGTGATTCACTAACGATCTTTAATTTCAGCATATAAGGTCTTTCAGAACAACCCCATTGACCTAAGAGATTTCCAAAGTAAACCTAAAGTGCTAGTTAATAACGATTTTATCATCACCCTCAAAAGACTCAACAAAATTTCGTTAACATGAATTTCCCTAATCCTTCCTAAACGTCAACTCAAATGGTGTATCATTCAAAGTAATCACGAATATCTATCTTATCTTTTACCGCATCATTCCCCCCCCCTAAAAAAAGGAAAGAAAAAAAAAAAACACATTTCAAGGAGTGTTATTTCATCTTATGATAAGATCTCATTTATAGTGTCCTTATAACACATACAATATGTTTATCCATTTTTCTATTATTTTCAAGTGTTTGAGTCTTTTCGTTGAAAAAATAAACAATTTTGGAAATAAATTATCATGCTCTATCAAATTAATTCTCAACTATTCTTAATTTAGTATAATTAATTTCAAACAAAGAAAAATTATATTGATATAGCAATGAACAAATGTAACTAAATCTAGCACACTGAGCTTACCAAACAATTCTTCTTCATTTAAGGGGTTAATTACTGCGCCGTGATTACTCACTGGCTATTTTCCGCTTCTCAAGGGAGAAGAGACTCTTTACCTATGGTAAGCAGCTGTTTCAGGAGAAAGCCACTCCAAATTAAAACCATTGTTTCCTAGTCTTCAGTAGTGCCATAGCCTCTCTACTATGCTCTTCCATTGTATTATGGTAGAGATTTCTTGCTTGATGGTACACTCGAGCACACTATTCAATCTAATTTCTCTTCCTCTAGTTTTGTGATTTTTTTTTATATAGTTTATATAGGAATTATTTATTCAGTGTTACTGTTCCTAAGATATTTTGTTTCTCCTTATTTACTCGGTTTATAGCTCATTCTTTTTCAATAAGGATTGTAACTTAGAAAGTAGTAATAGTAATAATAGTCGTCCGTCTCTATTCCAATTAAGAACAAAGGCGTACGCCATGTTTTTTGTTTCTTTCTGTTTACGATCTTTGAATGACTATTCTTACCCTGGACCAAAATATTTTTTTTTTTATTTTTACAATCTTTAGTGACATTTTTTTTTCTATTCTTGATATGTTTTTCTCAATATATATACTGCCTACCTCCATTTCTTTTCTTGCATGTTATTAGAATATCCTTTACTTTAGCTTGCTCTCCTATCCACGCTGTTCTTTTTCTGTCTCTTAGGGTTACCCCCATCATTAATCTTTGTATAGCTCTTTCAGCTGTACAAGCTGATGTTATTGGGTTTTAGTTAGGCTCTTTTTTTATGCACAAGTCAAATGTGGTAGATCCATTCCATTTAATACTTTTCTTTTTTTAAAGAAAGTTGCGTTTTTATTTTCATAATCTCATTATCTTATTCTTATACCTCTTTTTAATTCTTTCTAGTGTCCCAGTGAAACACTTATTATCTTTTCTTGGCATGTATATCCATAAACATCTCTGAAAGTTCGTCCATAACTCTTATTTGGTGTGTCTCTTCATTCCAATTTACCATTATCTTAGTTTTTAATCATACTAATTTTCCTTTCTGCTTTCTACATTCAAATCTTTTATTATGTTTTTGCAAAATCTGCCGTAATTACAAAAAAAATCAACTATGTCATCTGCAAGCGGCGGA
>NC_090734.1:50959202-50961702 GCF_036898095.1 Palaemon carinicauda
ACAAGTTAAATTGGACTACTGAAGAGCTAATCAAAGCCCAGAAAAAGCAGTTTCGGGAACTCCCTATCGAGTCAGGGGAGGTGTCTGATATGACTGGTCCCAAATTTAAGATAATTAATAATATTTTATATAGGTTGAGTAGGCCTATGGGGATGGATAATGTTGATTATGAAATTGTGAAACAGATAATGGTTCCTTTTGGTTACAGGAAGGAGTTAATGTAATTGGCGCACGAAAGTGGTCTGGCCGGCCATTTTGGAATTCATAAAACTTCTTGCAAATTATTAGGGAATTATTATTGGCCAAAGTTGAAGGCAGATGTAAAGAAGTTTGTCAATAGTTGTGATGTGTGCCAGAGGGTCAGTAAACCCAATCAGCGGATTCCAAAATCGCCTCTATGTCCTATTCCTGTAGTTTCCGAACCTTTTAAGGAGGTCAATATTGATGTGGTTAGACCATTACCGAAGACGCGTAGTGGTAATGAGTATATTTTGACAATCATGGATAGGATGTCTCGATATCCCGAGGCAATACCACTACGTACAATAAAAAGTGTTAAAATTGTAGATGTACTAATTGACTTTTTTACCAGGTTTGGGATGCCCAAGATTATTCAATCGGATTGTGGTTCTAATTTTGTTAGCAGGTATTTCAGAGATAAAATGGCAGAGTTAAATATAAAACATGTGACCTCTTCTCCATATCATCCGGAAAGCCAGGGAGCTCTGGAGAGATTTCATCAGACCCTGAAATCCATGGTAAAGAAATATTGTTTGATTAATGGTTCTGAATGGGATAAGGAATTACCTTATTTGCTGTTCGCTTTTCGTTCTGTCCCAAGTCAGTCTTTAGGTTTTTCGCCTTTCAGCCTTGTGTTTGGCCATTGTGTTCGAGGTCCTCTTGATGTGGTTCGTGAGTCTTGGGAGGGAGGCGTCCCTGAGGTTAATTTATTGGATTATGTGTCTAATCTACGCGATAAATTAACCAAGGCTTGGAAATTTGCGGGTGAAAACTTATTATGTAGCCAAAAAAGAATGAAGTTTTTCTTTGATAGAAGGTCCAAGGCACGCGACTTTGCGGTAGGCGATAAAGTATTGGTTTTGTTACCCTTCCCAGGGAATCCATTGAAAGCTTCTTTTTCAGGTCCTTGGAAAATTTTGAAAAAAATAAGTGAAGTTAACTATTTAGTGGAGACACCTCAAAGAAGGAAACCTTTTCAACTGTGTCATGTAAATATGTTGAAAGCTTATATGGAACGGGAAAAAGTCATTCCTGTGGCAACTATTGGGAACACGGTAGATTCTGAGAACAATAACCATTTTTCTTTTTCAGAGGGGGAGGGTATTGATGATAATTGTTTTAATGGATGTGAATGGCGGTCGGATAATAGAAAGTCTTTGGAAAAATTTTCGGGAGTAATTTCACATTTAGGTAAGGAAGAACAAAGGTCTTTGAAAAATTTAGTATCTAATTATAAAGAATTATTTTCGGATGTACCGGGTAGGACTTCGGTCCTTGAACATGATGTAGAGGTAGGTAGCGCCACTCCTGTGAAACAATCTTCTTACAGGTTGAATCCCTTCAAAAATGAGGTTGTAGCAAAGGAAGTGGATTATATGCTAAAACATGACCTAATTGAACCTAGTCAAAGTCCTTGGTCATCACCTGTTGTATTGGTAAAGAAATCCGACGGTGATTTAAGGTTATGTTTTGATTACCGTAAGTTGAATGAGTTATCTAAATCTGATTGTTATCCATTACCTCGAATTGAGGATTGTATTGATCGAATGGGGAAGGCCAAGTACATTAGCAAATTCGATTTGTTGAAAGGTTATTGGCAAGTTCCTCTTTCAAAGCGGGCAAAGGCCCTGTCTGCTTTTTTAACACCACAGGGATTGTTTCAATGTAAAGTTATGCCGTTTGGTATGAAGAACGCGGCTGCTACCTTTCAGAGGTTAATGAATACTTTAGTCCATGGTTTAGAAGGATGTGTTGTGTATATTGATGATATTGTTATTCATAGCGATGATTGGGAAACCCATTTAAAACGTATTAGGGCACTATTTGAGGTGTTGAAAAAGGCAAATTTGGTAATTAATTTAAAGAAAAGCGATTTCGCAAAGGCGAAGGTGGTATATTTGGGTCATGAGGTTGGTAATGGTAAAATTGCTCCTAAGCAGGCCAATATCGAAAGTATTGGAAATATGGTAGTCCCTAAATGTAGAAGGGATGTCCGAAGATTCCTTGGTTTGAGTGGGTACTACCGAAGGTTTATTAGGAATTTTTCGGATATAGCCGATCCGTTAACAAATCTCTTGAGAAAGAATATAGCATTTGTCTGGACGAATGAAACGCAAAGGGCTTTTCATAATTTAAAAAGAGTTTTAATTAATTTCCCTGTCTTGAGAGCTCCTGATTTTGACCTTCCTTTTTCTCTTGCCACGGATGCAAGTGACGTTGGTGTAGGAGCGGTGTTCTTGCAGAATGACAAGCAGGGAGT
>NC_090734.1:50966702-50989202 GCF_036898095.1 Palaemon carinicauda
GTACAGAGTTTGTTGTAACACTAAAGTTCTTCCAACATACTTAATGTTATCTTGTACAACCTTTTGTTGAGACCGTACCATATATAGAAAGTGAGTTATTTATGTATTCATTGTATCCCGTATATTAAAACTTTTTCAAAGTGTGAGCTACACCTTAACTTTCTGTTCAGGAAAATTTATAAGGTATTCTAGAATAAGAATTAATCTTAGTTTTAATATCTTGGGAGGTTACAGCAATTGGCTGGGCAGGAAATACAAGTATATTTCTTTCTTTCTTTCCTTTCTAGCTTTACTGTATAAGCTACATATATTAATAATAAGTGAAAAGCCTCCACTTGATACTCATGGATTTTCTTTTCTTTACAGGAGGACCATCCGAAGTGCGGGAATAGGTTCTGCAATGTCTGCAGCAAGAACTTCTGTGGACAAGAGTTATGCAGGAGGCACGCAGCATGCGCAGCCTCCAAAGGTGATCTCCGGTATTGGGACCCTCAGGTATGTATCATATGTTCTAACCTGATTACCAAGGCATTTGACACTCTTCAGTCGGCGGAGTCAAGGGATGCTGCTAGGGAAAAGTTGTGAACCTGGGTGAGTGGTTTTCAGAAAAACACTTCATGCTCCTACCTTCCAAACGAGAAGATGAGGGCCTACCTTTTCCCTAAGGCATCGGCTGATGCAGTCATTCCTCAGCCTCAGGAGGAGATACCAACTGTCCAGAATCCGGGAGATTCTGAAGTCTCGGCCGCCCTTCAAGGCTTCCAATTTGACGATAGGATATCAGAAGTGTCAGATTATACAGAGAAGGACCTTCTGCAAGAAGGTCAGGAGGAGGAGCTGACCCAGGCTCCAAAAATAGAAAAGGAAGAAATCGACGAGGTGTCGGTTACATCGGTTCTGGCCCCGGAATCTGTTCCCTCTACATCGTCTACTATCCCAGATGATCTGGGAAGGACTCTTTCTTCTATTGTTGACATGATTCAAGGAATTCAAAAGAAGAATGATGAGAAGGAAGCTGCGATGAAACTGGAGATACGTAGACTCACAGAGTCACATGGGCCCCAGAAGCAACTCAACGTGAAGGATCTTCCTTTGTGCTCGGATACCAATCCTTGGATGTATGCCGAACACATGCCATTGACAAACGGGAAGATTGTTATTTCGAAGAAGTTGGGCTCAATTCCCCCGAAAGATGTGGAATTTTGGCCCAACAAAGACTCTTACCCGGACTGCTATGCCAGTCTTAGGAAGGAGCCAGCCTCAAAGGAGGAGACAGAGCCGAAGGAGGTCATAGTCCTTGACCATAGTAAAGCACATGCGTTACTAGCGAGCTCGATGAAAGAGAGGGGCTTCATGAACTCAAAGGTGCCAGCCTTGAGTAAGAAGCTTCCCTCCTTTGTAGCCTCTCCAACCAGAGCCTTTCCCTTCATGGAAAAGGGATATAAGGCAGCCTTGAAGGTGACGGAGGCAGGGAAACCATGCCCCTCCTTAGAGGAATGCAAGCCGTTATCCCTGACCTTACCCTTGGACCAAAAAGACTGGAAGGACGTACACCTTACCTTCTCAGTCGGTAAGCTGGAAGCTGATATTGCCGAACGTCAGTTTGGTGAGGAACTTCCAAAACTGTCGGAGTTTCTCTTGCGCAGAGACTTGCGGCATTGATGTCGGTGCAAACGACATTGGAAACGATGGCAAGTGACCCCACGAACCAGGACATGTTTATGGTAGTGGCCAAAACCCATCTGGCCACAGTTAAAAAGGATCTCTATAGCTTTTTTAAAGCTAGGAGAGCCTGTAGAGAGTTCGTTTTCGCCTCGGCTGCGGTGAGGCATGAACCGAGGAAGCTGATCTCCTCTTGCATCTGGGGTAAGGACCTCTTTCCCAACGAAGTGGTTAAAGAGGTAGTAGACAAGGCCGCCACGGAGAATAGGAACCTTCTCGAAAAGTGGGGCTTCAATCTTAAGAGGAAGTCTTCTCTGGATGAGGGTCCCCAACTCAAGATGAAAACAAAAAGGCCTAGGCTATCCTCTCGGCCAGCTAAGCCCTACTGACAGCAACAACAGCAACTTCCTTTGACCGTGGTGCTTCAGATAGTTTCACAACCTCCAACCACGTACCAGTTGGTACCTCAACAAGTGGCGACAAAGTCGCTGGTCTTTAACCCAGCTTTTGAAAGGCAGACTTCTTCCTTCCGCTCAAAAGCTAGAGGAACAGCCAGAGGTTCTTCTAGACACCCTTCAAGGGGAAGGGGATTCAGGGGAGGACGTGGTCAAGGAGGCAAGGCCTCAGGTCCACAACAGCAGAAGTGAGATGCTTCCAGTAGGAGGGAGACTACATCTATTCAGGGATCGTTGAACCTTCGATCCCTAGGCCCACAGCCTAATAAAGAATGGACTAGATTGGAGCTGGAGCAGTCCTCCACCTCAATGTCCTCAGTTCTTCCAACACTCTACCCCCGTTCTGGAAGAATATGTCCGAGAACTCTTAGAGAAAAGGGTAATCCGAAACGTTAAGTCCATCAAGTTCCAAGGAAGTCTGTTTTGTGTTCCCAAGAAGGACTAAGAAAAACTCAGAGTTATTCTGGACTTTTCGCCAATCAACAAGTTCATAGTGAACTACAAGTTCTGGATGCTCACACTTCAACACATAAGGACCCTACTGCCCAAAAGGGCATATACCGTCTTGATAAACTTGTCTGACGCTCATTGGCACGTTCCAATTAATCGTCTCCTCTCCTCCTACCTAGGCTTCAAGTTACAAAGAAGACTTTACGCCTTCAGAGCCATGCCCCAAGGATTTTCACGAAGCTTGCGAACGCTGCCGTCCATCAATTACGCCTAAAGGGGATCCAAGTAGTGGCCTACTTGGACGACTGGCTGGTGTGGGCAGCATCCAGGACAGAATGCATGCAAGCCTCCAGGATGGTGATCCAGTTCCTGGAACATCTGGGATTCAAGATCAACATCAAAAAGTCTCGACTATCTCCAGCTCAAAAATTTCAGTGGTTGGGAATCCACTGGAATTGGGAGTCACATCGACTTTCCATGCCTGGGAAGAAGAGGAAAGTAATAGCAGGATATGTCAAGAGACTATTGAAATCCAAACGAATATCAAGACCCAAACAGGAGAGAGTGCTGAGCTCTCTAAATTTGCTTCGATAACAGATCCAGCTAAAGGATGCAACAGGAGTCTGGAGAAAATACGATCAAACGTGCGAAGAGATCTAATAAGACCACTACCGACTTGACTGCGAACGCTTCTCAAGCCGTGGTCCAAAGCCAAGCAACTGAAGAAATCAATACTTCTTCAACCTCCTCCCCCGTCAGTGACTATCCACACAGACAAAGGAAGGCTGGGGAGACCACTCTCACCAGAAGAGAGTCCAAGGAGCTTCGTCCAATCTTTTCAAGTAATTTCACATCAACTTTTTAGAAGCCATGGCAGTACTTCTGACACTAAAGAGAGTATCTCCCCGCCACTCGACCCACATAACATTGGTTTTAGACAGCGAGGTGATAGTGAGATTCCTGAATCGACAAGGGTTGAGGTTGCCTCAAATCAACCAAGTGATGTTGGCCATATTCCGTTTGGCGGAAAGGAAGAAATGGCACCTGTCAGCAGTTCACATTCAAAGGTTCCACAACGTGACAGCGGACGCTCTATCCAGGTTTACACCAATAGAGTCAGAATGGTCCCTAGACGCAGGATCGTTCTCCCGGAACTGCAGGTAGACCTCTTTGCGACGAAAGACAAAAAGAAAATACCTCATTATGTGTCACATACGAGGATCCACTAGCAGAAGCAGTGGACGCTACGTCCCTAGACTGGAACAGATGGTCATGGATTTACCTGTTCCCTCCGCACAACCTCCTTTTGAAGGTCCCCGACAAACTGAGATGCTTCAAAGGGAAAGCGGCAATAGTGGCCCACAAATGGCCAAACAGCGTGTGGTTCCCTCTGGCATTGGAACTACGACTGAAGTTTGTACCGTTACCTGATCCAACCCTGTCTCAGCGAGTATAGAAGTCGACTGTCTTTGCTTCATCACAGAAAACCCGAAACCTGCATCTCATGATTTTCTCTCCTTAGCGATGAGAAAAAGATTCGGTGTATCAAAAGACAGTATAGACTTTTTGGAGGAAACTAGAAGACAATATGAGGCATCATGGAAGAAGCGGGTGTCCTTTGTCAAGGCGAAGAAACCAAAAAGAAATATCGACATATTTCTCTTTATCATTCTTCATTCACCTTCATGAGAAGGGTTTAGCAGCCAACGCAATATCAATGTGCAAGTCTGCCTTGACAAGACTGATACTATATGCCTTTCAGGTCGACCTTTCTAACGACGTTCTTAATGAATTCTGAAGGCCCATGCTAAGCTTAGTCCTTCAGCGCCTCCAAGACCCATTTCATGGTCACTAGATAAGATTCTTAATTTTGCCTTAATAATGAACAATGAGGAGTGGGCTTAGAAGGATTTGACTCAAAAGGTCATAATTGCTTGCACTCGCTTTTGGGGCCAGAGTTAGTGAAATAGTGGCTCTCTCTAGAGAGGAAGGCCCAGTCCAGTTCTCGAATCTATTTCCAGACCCAACGTTTCTGACCAAGAACGAGCTACCCACCAACAGGTGGGGTCCCTAGAGAATCTGCCCTCTGAAGGAAGATGCATCTCTATGTCCAGTCGAGTGCCTAAAGGTCTATCTTCATAGAACTTCAGACTTTAGGGGAGGACAGCTGTTCCGAGGAGAAACCTCGGGTTCAGATTTATATCTGAAACAACTAAGGGTGAAACTCACCTATTTTATTCGCAGAGCGGATCCGGACAGTACAGCCACAAGTCATGATCCGAGGTAAGTTGCCTATTCCATAAAATTTCCTTAATTATATGGACTTTGAACATCTTCGTTCGTACAGTGGATGGTAGTCATCCAAGGTGTTCTTTATGCACTATGCGAAGCAAATGGAGCAACTCAAGAGGTTTGTGGTAGCAGCAGGTAGAGTTATTAAAACTTCTGTTTAAATCTGCGAGGAACAGTGAAATTAATTTGAGACGATTAATTAAGAGGATGGGTGTGTAATCACAGACTGTTACTACACACTGAGTGATAGGCCACTAACGTGTCCTTACGAACTGTTTCATTGACTTTGGTGAACTAAAAGTATAATACGGACACTTGTGCCAAGCGTTTGTTACTCTAGTGTAAATAAACAGTAATACAGACTGTATTGTGACGGCGCCGAGTAAGGGTGTGAACTCAAAGGTAGATTGGAAACGACTGAGTTATATTATTGTGGAACACTCTCCTTATATACAAAACCTCAAGGCACCAGGACATAACAACTTCAAAAGACAGACAATATAACAGAGGAAAAACCAGACATGAATTTTCATGTTCGTTTTAGTGCGAGGGAAGAGCGAAGATACAAGCATAATATATACAAAAGGAATTATGTACAATTGTGTGAAACACGGTTGGTACATAACTCCCCCCCTAAAAATTACATACTGTACATGTTAAATAGGTCGCCCTGATCTAGAGAGGCGAACTGTAGGTGGGTCATCTGGCAGAAGATAAGCAGGTTTTAGACGATCAATGGAGACCCAGTCTTCTTTGCCCCGAATGTTTAGGAGGAATGCTTTCGGACTGTGTCGGATCACAAGGAAAGGGCCCGTGTAAGGGGGCATTAGTGGTGGCTTGCTGGTGTCGTTGCGCAGGAAGACATGCGTTGCAAAGTGCAAGTCCGTTGGTATATGATGCTTAGCTGGGGGCTTGTAAGTCTGGCGGCACGGAGTAAATTTTCCCACGACGTGATGTATGCGCTGGAGATCGTCGGAGGAGGTTGTAGAAGGAAAAAATTCGGCAGGGACGACCAACGGGTCGCCATACACCATTTCGGCTGACGAGACGTCGAGGGCGTCTTTACGAGTGGTCCTTAGTCCAAGGAGGACCCAGGGAAGCTGAGTAAACCAGTTGCAATCCTTGCAGCGGGACATCAAAGCTGCTTTGAGGGTGCGATAAAAACGTTCAACCATTCCATTGGCAGCGGGGTTGTAGGCCGTTTTCTGATGTAGGGTGATTCCCAGGAGATTTGCTAATGACGTCCATAATTGAGAGGTGAAAGTGGTTCCCCTGTCAGAAGTATTATGCTCAGGGATACTGAATCTTGAAATACATCCAGAGAGTAAGGCAGATGTACATGAGGCGGACGTTGCAGTTTCCATGGGAATGGCTTCAGGCCAACGAGTGGAGCGGTGGATGACGGTAAACAGGTAACGATGTCCTTGTGATGTGGGTAGGGGGCCTACAACGTCGACGTGAATATGTGCGAAACGACGCTGAAGTTGAGGAAAGGTGCCCACTCCTGAATCCGTGTGTCGATGTCCTTCCGAAGTTTGGCAAGAAGTACAGGTACGGACCCAATCCTTAGCATCCTTAAAAATGCCGTGCCAAATGAACTTTGCCTTCAGCAGCTGTGCAGTAGAACGGCACGAGGGATGTGAAAGGCCGTGGATGAAATCAAAGACCTGTCGGCGCATGGGAGCAGGAATCCCAGGTCGCGGTCTACCAGTACTGACGTCACAGAGGAGGGTGGTGTTTGAGTCTTCGAGGGGAAAATCCTCCCAACGGAGGGACGTGCAGGATGTCCTACAAGCTTGATACTCTGGATCCTGTCGTTGGGCTTCAGTCAGGGCGTTGTAATCCAATCCCAGTTGAACTGCAGCCAACGTGTTTCTTGACAGGGCATCGGCAACGGGATTCATTTTCCCAGGGACGTATTGGAGGGTGGAATTGTATTCAGCCACGGCGGAGAGATGTCGGCATTGACGGGCGGACCAGGCATCAGACTGTCGAGTGAAGGCGTGCACCAGAGGCATGTGGTCTGTGCGAATGACGAAGGATGTACCTTCTAAGAAATGGCGAAAGTAACGGACAGCCAAGTGCACCGCCAGCAATTCTCGATCGAAGGTAGAATAACCCGATTCTGCCTTGGACAGTTTTCGGCTGAAGAAGGCCAATGGGCAGGGCGAGCCTTTGACCACCTGCTCGAGTAGTGCACCAATAGCGACGTCGCTGCCATCGGTGGAGAGAAGGAGAGGGGCGTGTGGGATAGGAAAATGAGAGCCGCAGCAGTTGATAGGGCCTTCTTTGCATTGCAGAAGGCTGCTTCTTGAAGGGGACCCCACTTCAGGTCCTTTGGCTTGCCCTTGAGGGAGGCGTATAGGGGAGCAAGAGTGGCGGCAATGGCTGGCAGAAAACGGTGATAATAGTTGATCATGCCCAAGAATTCCTGCAGAGCTTTGACGGTCGAGGGCGCGGGGAAATTCTGAACGGCTGCTACCTCCTCAGGGAGGGGATGGACTCCTTCAGGAGTGATACGGTGCCCTAAGAACGACACTTCGTTGGCGCCAAAGGTACACTTGTCGTACCGGACTACAAGGCCGTTTTGTTGCAGGCGGTCGAGCACGATGCGCAGGTGACGGAGGTGTTCCTCTTTTGAGGAGGAGAACACAAGTATGTCGTCCACATAACATACACAGAAAGGGGGGTCCCCTAAGATACCATCCATGAGACGTTTAAACGTTGCCCCAGCATTACGAAGGCCAAAAATGGAGTAATTGAAGGTGTATGTGCTAAACAGAGTGGTGATGGTGGTCTTGGGGATGTCTTCTGGGTTCATAGGCACCTGATAATACCCCTTCAGGAGGTCGAGCGTAGAGAAAACCTTCGCTTTGTGCAGGTAGGAGGTTACATCGGCAATGTTTGGGAGGGGGTAGTGATCCGGTTCTGTTTGCATGTTCAGGCGCCTGTAATCCCCGCACGGACGGAGGGAGCCGTCTTTCTTCAGAATGATGTGTAAGGGTGACGACCATGGGCTGGAGGCCTTTTGGCAAAGGCCCATTTTCTCCATTTCGGCGAACGTCTGTTTGCCGGCTGCCAATCGTTCCGGTGCCAGACGTCTGAATTTTGCGAAGACTGGGAGTCCCGTCGTCTTGATATGGTGAAGTTCTGGACAGAAAACTTCCGGGTACGACGTGAGGAGGTGGGCGTAGGCATTCGTGGGTGCGGTGATGTGGAGAGCGAGGTTAGAGGGGGCGAATTTAAGAGGTGTCGACAAGTACGAGTCTTCGTTGACCAATCATCGGTGGGCAACATCGACCAGAAGGTGGAAATGAGAGAGGAAATCCGCACCGAGGATTGGCATTGTGACGTCAGCAACGAGAAACTTCCAATTGAATTTACCGTTTCTGAACGATAATGTGAGGTTCTCGTAACCGTAGGTGGGTATCGCAGATCAGTTGGCAGCTACCAAGCGGACGTCGGCAGATGTAGACAGACTACGTTGTGCCTTGAAGAGTTTCCTTGGCAAAAGAGAGCGACAAGCACCCGTGTCTACAAAAATTGCACGCCCAGTCCTGCATCCTGTAAAAAGAAAAGATTAGAAACATGGGAGGCCACCGCCAAAAGCGATGGCCTACTTAAACGTTTTTTGGCCACTGACAATCTTTGGCACATTTCTTCTCGGTTGCCCCGAATCTGAAGTGGTAGTAGCAAAACTGCGGCGGATGGGAGGTAGTAAGTGGCTATAGAAGTCGTTCGTTGAGGCGCGAGTGATTGGTGGGTGGTGGGCGGCTTTGTCGCTGCTTCGGCACGTCACGGGGTAGGCGTGTATGGCCTGCGGCATTCATGTCAGCTTCGGTTGACTTTGAATAGGCATCCTCATCGTCAGGGGTGGAGGCGTTGATAGAGGTCTTGAAGTGGCTGTCCATAAGGGCGTCGGCTTTGGTCATCAAGTGCTTCATGGGTAAACTATCGACATCTGGTATGGCAGCGCGTACAGGTTCAGGTAAACGGTGTATCCAAAAGGCACGGAATAGGTTCACCTCACGAGGAGAGCCATCTGCGGCAGGTTGAAGGCGAGCGATACTGGTCATTTCCCTGAGGGCAAGCGAAGCCCTTTGGTCCCCCAACGGTTGTTGCGAGAGCTGAAAAAGCTTTGCTATACGGGCGGCTGGCGACGGCGAGTACTGCTGCAGAAGGTATGATTTGAGGGCGTCATACGCTATTTGGGTGTCTCCTTGTTCACAAAGCCAGTCGGATATTTCTGGGAAGGTGTCCTCAGGTATCGCCGCGAGAACATGATCTGCTTTGGTGGTTGAGCGAGTCACGCCCCTGATACGAAAGTGGACTTCAGAACGTTAAAACCAAGCAAACGCTTCTCCGCTGGCGAACGGTGAAAGTTTCAAAGGGGCGGCCGCACTGCCAACTGCTGGAGTAGAGTCCGCCTCCGTCATACTACCAACGATGGAGGGGCGAGGGAGGTGGGGGTGGAAGGCAGTGGGAGCGAGTCGACTTCCGGGGTCACCAATGTGGCGGCGCCGAGTAAGGGTGTGAACTCAAAGGCAGATTGGAAACGACTGAGTTATATTATTGTGGAACACTCTCCTTATATACAAAACCTCAAGGCAACAGGACATAACAAGTTCAAAAGACAGATAATATTACAGAGGAAAAACCAGACATGAATTTTCATGTTCGTTTTAGTGCGAGGGAAGAGCGAAGATACAAGCATAATATATACAAAAGGAATTATGTACAATTGTGTGAAACACGGTTGGTACATAACTCCCCCCCTAAAAATTACATACTGTACATGTTAAATAGGTCGCCCTGATCTAGAGAGGCGAACTGTAGGCGGGTCATCTGGCAGAAGATAAGCAGGTTTTAGACGATCAATGGAGACCCAGTCTTCTTTGCCCCGAATGTTTAGGAGGAATGCTTTCGGACTGTGTCGGATCACAAGGAAAGGGCCCGTGTAAGGGGGCATTAGTGGTGGCTTGCTGGTGTCGTTGCGCAGGAAGACATGCGTTGCAAAGTGCAAGTCCGTTGGTATATGATGCTTAGCTGGGGGCTTGTAAGTCTGGCGGCACGGAGTAAATTTTCCCACGACGTGATGTATGCGCTGGAGATCGTCGGAGGAGGTTGTAGAAGGAAAAAATTCGGCAGGGACGACCAACGGGTCGCCATACACCATTTCGGCTGACGAGACGTCGAGGGAGTCTTTACGAGTGGTCCTTAGTCCAAGGAGGACCCAGGGAAGCTGAGTAAACCAGTTGCAATCCTTGCAGCGGGACATCAAAGCTGCTTTGAGGGTGCGATAAAAACGTTCAACCATTCCATTGGCAGCGGGGTTGTAGGCCGTTTTCTGATGTAGGGTGATTCCCAGGAGATTTGCTAATGACGTCCATAATTGAGAGGTGAAAGTGGTTCCCCTGTCAGAAGTATTATGCTCAGGGATACTGAATCTTGAAATACATCCAGAGAGTAAGGCAGATGTACATGAGGCGGACGTTGCAGTTTCCATGGGAATGGCTTCAGGCCAACGAGTGGAGCGGTGGATGACGGTAAACAGTTAACGATGTCCTTGTGATGTGGGTAGGGGGCCTACAACGTCGACGTGAATATGTGCGAAACGACGCTGAAGTTGAGGAAAGGTGCCCACTCCTGAATCCGTGTGTCGATGTCCTTCCGAAGTTTGGCAAGAAGTACAGGTACGGACCCAATCCTTAGCATCCTTAAAAATGCCGTGCCAAATGAACTTTGCCTTCAGCAGCTGTGCAGTAGAACGGCACGAGGGATGTGAAAGGCCGTGGATGAAATCAAAGACCTGTCGGCGCATGGGAGCAGGAATCCCAGGTCGCGGTCTACCAGTACTGACGTCACAGAGGAGGGTGGTGTTTGAGTCTTCGAGGGGAAAATCCTCCCAACGGAGGGACGTGCAGGATGTCCTACAAGCTTGATACTCTGGATCCTGTCGTTGGGCTTCAGTCAGGGCGTTGTAATCCAATCCCAGTTGAACTGCAGCCAACGTGTTTCTTGACAGGGCATCGGCAACGGGATTCATTTTCCCAGGGACGTATTGGAGGGTGGAATTGTATTCAGCCACGGCGGAGAGATGTCGGCATTGACGGGCGGACCAGGCATCAGACTGTCGAGTGAAGGCGTGCACCAGAGGCATGTGGTCTGTGCGAATGACGAAGGATGTACCTTCTAAGAAATGGCGAAAGTGACGGACAGCCAAGTGCACCGCCAGCAATTCTCGATCGAAGGTAGAATAACCCGATTCTGCCTTGGACAGTTTTCGGCTGAAGAAGGCCAATGGGCAGGGCGAGCCTTTGACCACCTGCTCGAGTAGTGCACCAATAGCGACGTCGCTGCCATCGGTGGAGAGAAGGAGAGGGGCGTGTGGGATAGGAAAATGAGAGCCGCAGCAGTTGATAGGGCCTTCTTTGCATTGCAGAAGGCTGCTTCTTGAAGGGGACCCCACTTCAGGTCCTTTGGCTTGCCCTTGAGGGAGGCGTATAGGGGAGCAAGAGTGGCGGCAATGGCTGGCAGAAAACGGTGATAATAGTTGATCATGCCCAAGAATTCCTGCAGAGCTTTGACGGTCGAGGGCGCGGGGAAATTCTGAACGGCTGCTACCTCCTCAGGGAGGGGATGGACTCCTTCAGGAGTGATACGGTGCCCTAAGAACGACACTTCGTTGGCGCCAAAGGTACACTTGTCGTACCGGACTACAAGGCCGTTTTGTTGCAGGCGGTCGAGCACGATGCGCAGGTGACGGAGGTGTTCCTCTTTTGAGGAGGAGAACACAAGTATGTCGTCCACATAACATACACAGAAAGGGGGGTCCCCTAAGATACCATCCATGAGACGTTTAAACGTTGCCCCAGCATTACGAAGGCCAAAAATGGAGTAATTGAAGGTGTATGTGCTAAACAGAGTGGTGATGGTGGTCTTGGGGATGTCTTCTGGGTTCATAGGCACCTGATAATACCCCTTCAGGAGGTCGAGCGTAGAGAAAACCTTCGCTTTGTGCAGGTAGGAGGTTACATCGGCAATGTTTGGGAGGGGGTAGTGATCCGGTTCTGTTTGCATGTTCAGGCGCCTGTAATCCCCGCACGGACGGAGGGAGCCGTCTTTCTTCAGAATGATGTGTAAGGGTGACGACCATGGGCTGGAGGCCTTTTGGCAAAGGCCCATTTTCTCCATTTCGGCGAACGTCTGTTTGCCGGCTGCCAATCGTTCCGGTGCCAGACGTCTGAATTTTGCGAAGACTGGGAGTCCCGTCGTCTTGATATGGTGAAGTTCTGGACAGAAAACTTCCGGGTACGACGTGAGGAGGTGGGCGTAGGCATTCGTGGGTGCGGTGATGTGGAGAGCGAGGTTAGAGGGGGCGAATTTAAGAGGTGTCGACAAGTACGAGTCTTCGTTGACCAATCGTCGGTGGGCGACATCGACCAGAAGGTGGAAATGAGAGAGGAAATCCGCACCGAGGATTGGCATTGTGACGTCAGCAACGAGAAACTTCCAATTGAATTTACCGTTTCTGAACGATAATGTGAGGTTCTCGTAACCGTAGGTGGGTATCGCAGATCAGTTGGCAGCTACCAAGCGGACGTCGGCAGATGTAGACAGACTACGTTGTGCCTTGAAGAGTTTCCTTGGCAAAAGAGAGCGACAAGCACCCGTGTCTACAAAAATTGCACGCCCAGTCCTGCATCCTGTAAAAAGAAAAGATTAGAAACATGGGAGGCCACCGCCAAAAGCGATGGCCTACTTAAACGTTTTTTGGCCACTGACAATCTTTGGCACATTTCTTCTCGGTTGCCCCGAATCTGAAGTGGTAGTAGCAAAACTGCGGCGGATGGGAGGTAGTAAGTGGCTATAGAAGTCGTTCGTTGAGGCGCGAGTGATTGGTGGGTGGTGGGCGGCTTTGTCGCTGCTTCGGCACGTCACGGGGTAGGCGTGTATGGCCTGCGGCATTCATGTCAGCTTCGGTTGACTTTGAATAGGCATCCTCATCGTCAGGGGTGGAGGCGTTGATAGAGGTCTTGAAGTGGCTGTCCATAATGGCGTCGGCTTTGGTCATCAAGTGCTTCATGGGTAAACTATCGACATCTGGTATGGCAGCGCGTACAGGTTCAGGTAAACGGTGTATCCAAAGGGCACGGAATAGGTTCACCTCACGAGGAGAGCCATCTGCGGCAGGTTGAAGGCGAGCGATACTGGTCATTTCCCTGAGGGCAAGCGAAGCCCTTTGGTCCCCCAACGGTTGTTGCGAGAGCTGAAAAAGCTTTGCTATACGGGCGGCTGGCGACGGCGAGTACTGCTGCAGAAGGTATGATTTGAGGGCGTCATACGCTATTTGGGTGTCTCCTTGTTCACAAAGCCAGTCGGATATTTCTGGGAAGGTGTCCTCAGGTATCGCCGCGAGAACATGATCTGCTTTGGTGGTTGAGCGAGTCACGCCCCTGATACGAAAGTGGACTTCAGCGCGTTGAAACCAAGCAAACGCTTCTCCGCTGGCGAACGGTGAAAGTTTCAAAGGGGCGGCCGCACTGCCAACTGCTGGAGTAGAGTTCGCCTCCGTCATACTACCAACGATGGAGGGGCGAGGGAGGTGGGGGTGGAAGGCAGTGGGAGCGAGTCGACTTCCGGGGTCACCAATGTGGCGGCGCCGAGTAAGGGTGTGAACTCAAAGGCAGATTGGAAACGACTGAGTTATATTATTGTGGAACACTCTCCTTATATACAAAACCTCAAGGCAACAGGACATAACAAGTTCAAAAGACAGATAATATTACAGAGGAAAAACCAGACATGAATTTTCATGTTCGTTTTAGTGCGAGGGAACAGCGAAGATACAAGCATAATATATACAAAAGGAATTATGTACAATTGTGTGAAACACGGTTGGTACAGTATCAATATTATTAATAATTCTATTAAAGTGGCAAATCTGTTTCCTTTTAGACGAACAATATTTTGTGTTTACTGTTTTCTTTATGCTTTAATGGATATCGTCCACATTTTATATATTTTATAAATTTTGACTGATATATATGTTTATAAAATTTTTAATAAACTAGTTCAGAGTGAACCCTGTGTCTTATTCGCCCACAATCATTTTATTAGAAATGTACTAAGCATTAAGTTTAAAATTTGGATAATTTTAACATAGAATGTTTTTTAAGATTGTTCTTTTCTTCAAGCAAGAATCCACTCACTTTAACCCTTCCTTAGGGAGCATTAACGTTGTACCCTAAGGGGATGGTGGTAGAAATGCAAAATTGGTTCTTATACGGATACAACTGTTTTCCGATAGTTTAATAAGAGTAGACACACTGGGGGAGATGTCAGGAATTCATAATGACATTAGGGACACTTATACAAACTTTGCTTTATAATGTAGAGGGCGAGACCGCTATACAAGCTTGCCATTTTGTCATCCATAGTTAATATGTAATCCTCGAAACTTTTTCCAGAGTCTAGTATGACTCTTCCCTGTAGGGGGTAGGAAGCACTAACATAGTTCATGCTTAGATGAAATGATGTATGATGGTAACATCACAGGTCTCTAGGTCTAAACAGACCAGGAAAATACTTTCTTGAGGGTTCGGGACGGGTTGAGAATCCACAGATACAGTAATGGCCTGAACCAAAAAACGGATTTTGAGCGAAGCGAAAAATCTATTTTTGGGTGAGGTAGCCATGTCGTCCTGATGGACCCGCCCTTCCTTTTATTGTAAAAAGGGCTTATTGACCCCTACCTATAATAGAGTATCTGTAGCACCTCAGGTATCGCTACAATGAATAAAGATGGCGCTGCCGTCTTCGTCAGATACACACTGGAAACGGAATAGGAGAAATAACTTATGAACGGCTCTCTTTTCATTCTCGTTTTTTAGATTCTTGTCACTGTAAGCCCTCGAAGCGTTAATACTGTTCGGGGTGAAAGTAGCTATATGGTGTGTCAAGAATGTGTCATCTGATATTATGCGATATCTCTGTTAGATTTATTTAGGGATATTTGCTCCAGGAGATAAATTCTGGATACCTTAAGGTAAAATTCTCTGGGAATATCACTGTAGTCAAATATACCCTAAGAAGCTACCCTTTAGGAACTTCCATCAGGACGACATGGCTACCTCACCCAAAAATAGATTTTTCGCTTCGCTCAAAATCTGTTTTATATATATATATATATATATATATATATATATATATATATATATATATATATATATATATACATATATATATATATATATATATATATATATATATATATATATATATATATATATATATATATATATATATATATATATATATATATATATATATATATATATATATATATATATATATATGTATATATATATATATATGTATATATATATATATATATATATATATATATATATATATATATATATATATATATATATATATATATATATATATTATTAGCTGCCTAATTCCTGATATTTTTATTATTATTGTGGATTATTCTAATTTATTATACAGGAGAGCCTGACTTATCTGTGCTAGGCTCAAATAAGTTTTTTTCTGATTATTAATGAATAATTCAAGAAAATATCCGATATATTTTTTCCTATTTCGTGTATCTTCTAAACTTAAAAGCTTTTTTTATATTCCCTTTCGGTGAATACATCATTCGCCAATCGTTCTATTTAGTTACAATTATTTTTTTTATTGTTGGTTTAAAATTTTCCTCTCGGTATCTCATATATTATTGATATATCACTTGTTATTTGTAAATTTTAGAGAAAATTTTTATTTGCTTTAGGTATATACTCGTTTATATCTGTCTATGGAAATATATTAGAAATTTTTTGATATCCTCCGTTATTATTATTATTATTATTATTATTATTATTATTATTATTATTATTATTATTATTATTATTATTATTATTATTATTATTATTTAATCATTAAGCTCATCCTTCTATTTTTCAAAAGTTCTGTTAACTCATAAATATTACTTTCCCCTTATTCCCTCAGCCCATTAGTTTTCAACCCCGTATCATCAGTTTTGCCTTTAGCAATTCCATTATCTGAATATTTTCGATAATACTTTACTTCCCTAAATTACTTCTGTGGTGTGCTTCATGCATATTGAGTACTATTTCTATATATTATTTTCAATTATTTCAATAGTTTCTTAGTGGATGGCGTAACCAGTAATGTTAAAACTGTTTTCCATAAGTGAATCCCTTTACTTAATCACGCATATTTATTATAATTTCTGTAATTATGTATTTTCCTTGCACTGTTTGCGGCAGTATTTTATTTTTTCATCCTGCACTTTCCAGATATTCCCTTATCTTAATAAATTTTGCAGGAAGAAAGTGGTTTATTAATCAATACGAATGATACATTTTCATCGTAAGATTAAAAAAAAAGGCCAAAATAAAATTTCAGCTGATGATGAGCTGAATAATTTATTGAAATTTTATTTTTTAAATTAATATTTTTTTTTTTTTTATACATGACGTTTGAATATATTTAATATCACTACTCGCGTATCCCGGTGCACTGAAGTCGTATAATTCGTTTTGACAAGTTTTGATTCAAGAAATAATATATATATATATATATATATATATATATATATATATATATATATATATATATATATATATATATATATATATATATATATATATATATATATATATATATATATATATATATATATATATATATATATATATATATATATATATATATATATATATATATATATATATATATATATATATATATATATATATATAGGTAGATTTATCAGCGAATACAGGTACTTTGATTGGGGAAGATATCCACATTTTTTTCTATTTTTTCAATGATTCACTGTAGATTTTCATTACCTTAGATGAATGTTGCATGACATTTTCACTTTCTCTCAAATTCGCCGTTCACGTTCATGCGAAACCCTTCTTTAAGGTCATATTACGAACTCCTACAAACAAGGAAATTCTCTGAAAAGAACTATTTTAGGCTTTCTTATTGCCTGGGGAATGGTATGATTTTTTTTTTATTATTATTAAGAACTCGTTATTTCAAAAGTAATTAAACTATGGCAAGCCTTTCAGATTTTTAATGAATGTTATTATTTCTCTAGGAAAAAAAAATATTTACCGAAATACTTTTTTACAGCTACTGAATAATTGAAAAAAATCTTATAAAGAAAACTTTATATGCATTAACCTGGTCATACGTTCAGTGCTCACTCTTTTAACTATATCAAAATTCTAGAGAGCTCCCTTTTGATTTCTGTCTTGATAATCATGAGAGCTACAGTCTTATAACTCTTATCTCTAATATCAGGCTAATCAGTCATACTCTTGAACTTGCTTTGTTCAAGAAATTTCCTTTTTTCTCTTGTGAATTTGATGATCCTCGTTCATCCTATATATAATTTACACTCCTTCAGCCCTTCATACTACATACTGCATGAATCGGGACAATCATCTCATTGACTCGTTCTTCTCCTAATTGTGTGATGGATACGCTGTTATGAAAGTGTAATACTTCCACCCAAAACACTACATATATAAGTTTTCTAAGAAAAAAATCATAGTGTAGCTAAGATATATGGCCATGTATAAAACAAATGGACAACGTAGTATCAGGATCAAAGAAACCATATGAAAACACTGACAATGTAACATCGTCTGGAGATTTGTCATTTTCAATTTAATTATATTTAGCGTCATTTTTATCACTTACATGTGCATATTACACACACGTACACAGGCTCTCATATAAAAATATAGGATCTACTTGATACTCCCAGATTCTTCGAAATAACTTAAAAAGTTTATGTTTATTCAATGAAGAAGAGTAAACATGGCTTCATGATACGTAAAAAGCCTAGTCGTTTTGAAGAATCTCCCTTGCGATTTCCATTCGAGAATATATTTTCATGACCAAACATTTGAATTTTTTTTTTATTATAAGAAGGCTTAATTGGTTAGTGTTTTTGATAAGGAAATATTTCAAAAGCAAATGGACAAGAAAAAAAAATAATTACTTATTTCCTATTTGGAATTGATATACACATAATTTCTTAAAATTAATTCCCTTTATTCAAAATCATTCCTAGAGCCTAAATGAAGATTTAAGCGAGGCGATCTCTCTCTCTCTCTCTCTCTCTCTCTCTCTCTCTCTCTCTCTCTCTCTCTCTCTCTCTCTCTCTCTCTCTCTCTCTCTCGTAAAAGTAAGTAAGTAATTAAGTAAGTAAGCTATCAAGGAGCAGAGTTTTCTAAATCTCCAAAGGCTTGGGCTGATTCAAGACGAAGACGAAAGTATTACAATAATCTTCTTAAAAACAATTTAACTCGTTAAATTTGAGAGTATGATCATGTGCATGTAGTTAGTCGAATACAGTGGGTCCAAGATTATACTAGACATAATGAATAAAGAGAAGGATAAAAATTATTTATGAATTAAAAAATCTATTCTATTCCATTTTTATTATTAGAGGGTCTCATTAAGTAAAAGTTATTATCTTTTAGACTTTTAGTGTCTTGCTCTTTTTACCTTTAAGTAGAAATGAGATGGAATGGGTACTCAAAGGGAGAGTAAGGGAGAAAAAGTGGCCGGTAAAATAAAGAGAGGAAAAAGATAATACGTAAGGAAAGTATATATTGTTACGCAAAAAATTAAATATCAACCATCATATCACTCCATCCATGAAGATTGGGAAGACAAACGCGATGAATTACCTGTTAATGATAACAATAATATATATATATATATATATATATATATATATATATATATATATATATATATATATATATATATATATATATATATATATATATATACATATATATATATATATATATATATATATATATATATATATATATATATATATATATATATATATATATAAATAAATATATATATATATATATATATATATATATATATATATATATATATATATATATATATATATATATATATATATATATATATATATATATATGTGTGTGTGTGTGTGTGTGTGTGTGTGTGTGTGTATGTCTGTGTCTGTGTTATGATTATAGTTTAACCATTTCAGTCTAATTGAAAACAAATGGCAATAATTCTGCCAAATTTCGATTTTCCGTAAATAAGATATTGTAAGTTACCACTTCTTTGAAATTTGTATATACCCCTAGGCTATAATTACATACTGTAGAGATCTTTATTGCCCTTTTTGAAATTTTCTAATTTATCATGACAAATTTCAATTAAGCACGAATGGTGTGGACCCAAATAGTATTAGTTCTTTATTTTATATAAGGACTACAGATTTATCAGCTCCAAAGTTATCTGTTATTTTGGCCAAGTTAGAAAATACTGAAGTTTGTAGTAATGGTTAGAGAATTGGCATGTTACTCAATTATGTAATGTGTTTGTGGTAGCTCAAGTCCAACTAATTACCGTTCAATTTCCATAACTACCATATAATCAAAATATTTTTAACGTCTTCTTTAGTTTGCAATTTTGCTTTCTTAAACGCGTTGTGTGCCCTTTCTTACAATCCCCAATGCTGTACAGAGACCTCTTGATTGTGGTCAAGAAGTTCGTATGATTTACCTTGATTTTAGTGCTGCCTTTGATTATGTTGATCATGAGCCCATGTTTTCATACTGAAACAGGGCGCAATTTATGGGTTTATTGTTAGAATCATTACTCAAATTCTAAGAAAAAGGTCGCAATGAGTTGGCATTGTATGGGGACCATACTGAGTATAGGAATGTGATATCTGGTGTTCTTAAGGTAGTGTTCCTGCCCCATTACCTTTTTCACTGTACACGCATGGTATCTGGTTTATCATAGAAAAAGTCGTTGCATATGCGGATGATGTTACTCTTTGCATCAATTCTATCTCATGAATGTAGATTTGTAGGTGCTGAATACCTTAAAAGATATCCAAATTAAATTTGTGCTTGGTGCACATTATGGAACATAAGTTGACCCCATACAAAAATCAAAGTATGATTGTAAGTAGGTTGAAGCCAGTTGCTCCTCAACATCCTTATCTCAGCATTGGTAATTAATCTTTAACTATTTTTGAAGCACTATAGGCCTTTCCATTCTTCAATTGCACAGAAAGGTTTTCGTTATTATTATTATTATTATTATTATTATTATTATTATTATTATTATTATTATTATTATTATTATTATTATTATTATTATAGATATCACTTGCTAAGCTACAACCCTAGTCGGAAATGAAGTATGCTATTAGCCTAGGGGTTCAAACAGGGAAAATAGCCCAGGGAGGAGAAGGAACAAGGGAAAATTATAAATATTTTTGGAACAGTAACAGCATTAAGATAAACATTTTCTATATAAACTATAAAAGCTTCAGCAAAACAAGAGGAAGAGCAATAAGATAGAATAGTGTGCCCGAGTGTACCCTCAAGCAAGAGAACTCTAACCAAAGACAGCGGAAGACCATGGTACAGAGGCTATGGCACTACAGAAGATTGGAGAATAATTGTTTGATTTCGGAGTGTCCTTCTCTTACAAGAGCTGCTTACTATAACTAAAGAGTCTCTTCAACCCTTACCAAGAGGAAAGTGGCAACTGAACAATTGGAATATAGTAGATAACCATTTGTAGTGAAGAAGAATTGTTCAGTAAGCTCAGTGTTTTGAAGTGCTTGAGGGCAGAGGAAAATATATAAAAAAAAATAGACCAGACTATTCGGTGAGTGTCTAGGTAAAGGGGAAATGAACAGTAACCAGAGAGAAGGATCTAGTGTAGTACTGTCTGGCCAGTCAAAGGGCCCCATAACACTCTAGCAGTAGTATCTCAACAGGTGGCTGGTGCCCTGGCCAACCTACTTCCTTTAAAAAAGTACAGAAGTGTTTTAATTCATCCATTCTACCTTGTATCGAGTATGGTTCTCTTGTCTAGTTTTCAGCTGCTGAGTCTCATCTTAATTAGTTGGACAGGAACTTACCTTTTATGAAAATTTATTATTTCTGATCTAGATATTAATCTCTGGCACTGTCGTTCAATTAATATATTCTACATGTTGCATAAGATATTTCATAATTCTAACTATTGTTCACATTCAGGTCTTCCCAGACAGTAGCATCATCTTTTTATTACTATAGTCTTTTTCATCCTACTGGCAACTGGAGCTGAACCATTGTTTAAAAGCTCATCACTAACTGGCTTTTGGTTCAGGCATCCTCCCCTCTCGCTGACTGACGACGAAGCAAAACATTGCATTTTTACGCTGTACACGATGTTCATATTTGCTGTATACCTAACATATTTTGCTTAATATCAACCTGGTTCTTTGGTCTAAAGCAGATTAAAGATATAAGATGAGTATTACCTCGAAAAAAATATCCATATCCTAAAGAAAAATATACGAGTTGAAGTGAAATGAGTGCTATAAAAAGGATTGTTTCTACATTATTTCACCCATTATATGCAAAAGTGACTAATATTTGTACGAAAAAGAAAATCAGCATATATTTGGGAGTGGTATAAAGTTTCTCAGGTGATAGCCTCACTTCAACTAGCATTTTGAAGTCTATTTTAGGCAAAGAGGATACTTTTTCCCAGAAATTTAAATATTTCCTTATTAATCGGTCTGTCACAAAAGATTCAAGTATTTACAACGCAATTTAAGTGAGCAACGAAGGAAGAATATAAAAACTTCTCGTAATATTTTGATAACGAGGGGTGATCATGTGTGGACGGGAAACCTGCAGTATCGACGAAAAGTCGCAAAAATTTCCAATGATATCGCGGTACAAAGCCAAATATTTCACCATCATTTTTCTCCCCTGCATTATTATTATTTTTTTTCTTTTTTTGTTCATGACATTCAAGACGATCTTTTCCTCAAAATCAACCTTTTAATATCATTTGTAGATATATATATATATATATATATATATATATATATATATATATATATATATATATATATATATATATATAAAGCATATAAAAAAAGTTTTATAAAGCTTTTTCAGAGCTCGTTACCCCTCAACTTCGTATTCTTCCGTATATTTTTTCAAGGTAATACTTATCATTTACCTTTAATCTATGTGTGACCAAAGAACCAGGTAGATATTATGCAAACTAAGTGAGGTATAACAAATGCAATGGTTCCCTTCATCGTTGATCAGCGGGAGGGGAGGATTCCTGAGCCAACAACCAATCCGCGACGAGCTTTCAAACCGTGATTTGGCTTCAGTTGCCAGCTAAGATGAACAAGCTTTAGGTATACAGTTAATTCTGATATTCAGGCCTTCAATCATTAGGCTCAATACTACACAGAATTTGAGAAGTTTTGGAATTATCATAATAATCAGGTAGTTGAAAAGGTAAAACTTGAAAAATTAAAATTTGCGTCAAATTTTTAATGTTGAACAAGCTGATATAAGTATCTCTTTATAGATTACATGTGAAAGATCTGTTTTAATGTTGTTATTATTTTTGAAATACTTTATCATTTTAATTTTGTTATTATTTTCGAAATATTTCGTTTAAAGTTTTTAATACTTTACATCTATTTTCTTACTTCCTTTCCTCTCTAGCCTATGTTTCCCTGTTGGAGCCCTAGGACTTATAGTATCTCGTTTTTCCA
>NC_090734.1:51001702-51006702 GCF_036898095.1 Palaemon carinicauda
TTATACAAAAGTAAGTGGTAAAAGTATTTCCCAATAAAAGAAAAGGGAGAAACGAAGAGTATTGTTTATTATTTCAGGCTGAAACTTATGTAATTTACAAGAAAGGGAGTCGAAATCTAGATTTTCAGAAATATCAGGGCAGACAGCTGTTGATGCGATAAAGAGGGTTATGTTGTGAATGAAAATTAATTAAATTATTGAACACTCCTAAAGTTTGTTGAACTAGGAAGCAGATATTGAAAAACCAATCACTATGATGTAGTCTCATTATCGACAGATGTTCTTATTTCATCTGTTGCATTTATTCAAATGCACGAGCCACACCTCATCACGAATCGAGACTTGTAAATAAAGAAACATAAACAGAATCACCTGACAGTTGAGCTCACATGAATGAGGTCATGACGTTGTTCGGGACACCCCGACCTTAACGCTGCTAAACAATGTTTGGATATTATGAAAAGGCATTTGCTCCTTCCTACAAAGATTTATCAGGACAGACAATGCAAGACTTGAAGATTTCCAGTATAAGTATTCAAATCAGTGATTCTCGAGGGAAAGTCACTTGCTGGCAACTTTTACATTCATTATATTTCTGATGAAAGTAGGTCTCAACGATGAACCATTGTTAATCTTCGTTGAATGAAAAATACAATTCATTAGGCATGGATTCAAAATATTAATCCTATATTTCGTATCAATATTTCAGCTAGGTTATTGGTGGACAAAAATGTCACAGCAATCTTTTATTAGAGTAAAAATAAAAATAAATAAAACCTAGATATTTATGGAATCTGACTGTTTAGCCACCAAAGTAATTATTTTAATGTAAGAAACGTATCAGAGATGTAGTAGTCAGCATAGTCTAACCAGACGCAAACTGACACACACGAAGTAGTATATTCCTCCTGTCACCTGTCAAACATGATTAGAGCTCCTCAACCACGACCAAAAATTATAACTATAGTTAAGTGGTATCTCAGCAGAGTTTTAAATTTATCGATATAACAAATCATGTTAACGAAATAGCTGAAATGACATAATGTTTGAGAAAGATTGAGAAGCCTTCGTAGTATGCAAAAGACCCCGCTGCATAACTACAGAAGATAATGGAAGAGTTAATGATTTTATATTCTCAATATTGGAGAAGCCATCATAAGCCAATTCTTATAAATTCTTGAGTCTAGCATAATACATTGGTTGACATTATTACTAGAATGAATAAACAACCTAGACTCACATACTAAATAATAATAATAATAATAATAATAGTTTCTCTCTCACCTTCTATCAAAAGAAAAACAATCAATCCAATGGTCCTAGAAGTATCAAGTTATGGATCATAAACTTAAAACCTTATGAAGACGAAAACACAAGTCATTGAGCTATGGAACAAATAAAGATAAAAAGATATATGTGTATTTCAATAGGCTTCACTTAGAAATAATATGCTAAGAAAACAATTATATGTTTGAAAACACAAAAATATTTTAACTATAATTGTTGTACTCAAATTTGTGTTTTATTTTTCATATGGGCCTATGTATTTCAAAAAATTATACAAACCTTTTTTAATAGATCCTAGTGGGCTACCATTTACTTTGTATTATCAGAAATAATCATTATATATTACGTGGTTTATTAATGCCTTTAGTAAATTCTTATCTCTTAAGGTTAAGTTAGGATTTCCGCACACATATCTCGTGAAGAAAAGTATCAGTCTGGCTGCCCAGCCCTCTTAACTTACTTTGAGATGACTCGAACTACGTGCCTCTCGATTATATCATCCTTATTAAGCCTAGAGGCCTAGAAAAAAATAAAGACAGGAGTGTACTACCATCAGACTGTGGAGAAATTTCACAAATACCACTTTATGGACTTATAGACACCCTTAATAAGTTACAAGATTATTATTATTATTATTATTATTATTATTATTATTATTATTATTATTATTATTATTATTATTATTATTATTACACTGCAGAGTAATATTGTAGTGTAGTATTAGATATATAGAGAGCAAACTATAGAAGTAAAATATAAGGTAGCTTCGGCAAAGAAAGCTGCTGACTGGAGGAGTAGTCGTTCGTTTAAAGAGAATAAAAAGTTTTGGAAGGATGTGAAGAGAGTAAGGAAGTGTCGATAAAGAAGTGAAGTGAAAATTAAAATGGAAGGTTGTTTAAGTGAGAGGAGGCAGGAAAAGGTTGGCTGAATATTTTGAAAGGTTACTGAATGTAGAGGACAATAGAGACGGATATAATTGGTTTTGCATATATTAGGTTACCAGTGATGGGAGATGAAAATTATTGAGCAACTGCAAGAGAGGAATTGAAGAGAGCACCAGATTAATCTAGCGGAGAAAATACACCTGTTATGGTTTACAAAAGGGCTGGTACGTTAAAGGAGGGGTATGAGACTGTACATGAACTGTTGGTGAGATTGTTTATTATATTTTTTTTGCTGTCAATCGTATGAGTGGACTAGGTGTGTGCATGTATTGCTCTTCTGTATAAAGGTAAAGGAGGTGTGCATGAGTGTAGTGCTTCACTGGGTTTTAGTTTTGTGAGTTTGGTTGGTATAATGTAAGGTCGAGTAATAATTAATAGAATTAAGAATAACACAGGGGATGGAATTCTAGAAGTACAGGATGGTTTTAGAAGAGGTACAGGATATATAAATCATATTCTTACAGTTATGCAGATATGAGAGAAATGTTTAGTACAATGTAGATAGATGTATGTTCATTTATGGATCTGTAAAAAGCTTATGATAGAGTTGATAAGGAAACGATGTGGAATGTGATGGGGTTATATGGGATTGGATCTAGGTTGTATCAAGCAGTGGATATTTTATACATAGCCAGTAAAACGTATGTTAGGAAAGAAAATGAAGTATTGTTTCCAGTGATAGTTGGATTAGGAGAGGAATGTGTGATGTCGCCTTGGTTATTCAATTTGTTTGCTGATGGGGTGGTGAGAAAGGAGAATGTTTAGGTGGATGGTTGTAAATTGAAACTGATGAATGATAGGGATCATTAGTGGATGGTAATTCCGTTACTGTTTGCGGAATAATAGAGTATTGATTACAAATTCGTAAGAGAAGCTGGGTTGATGATTGACAGAGTCTGGAAAGGTGTGTAAGAGAAGGAAGTTGAGAGTAAATGTTGATAAGAGTTAGGTTAAGAGATGCACGAGAAGGGATGGTGTTGTTAGGTTGAATGTCATGAATGGTGAGTTACTTGAAGAAGTAGATCAGTTTAAGTACATGCGGTCTGTTTTTGCTGCAAATGGTGGTGTAGAAGCAGATGTACTTCAGAGAGAGAATGGAGGATGTAAAGTTTTAGGGGCAGTTGAAAGATGTGGTAAAGACTACAGGGCTAAGAATAACTGTAAAGAAAGTTATCTATGAGAAAGTGATTGTACCATTTATGAAATATGGGTCAGAGTTGTGGGGAATGAAAGTAACAGAGAGAAGAAAAATTAAAGTATTTGAAAGGAAGTGTCTGAATATTGATTAGAAACAATGTAGTAACGGTGACAAAGGGTGTAAGAAATCCATTAGCAGCTAGAGTGGATATGAATGTGTTGGGGTGGTTTGGCTATGTAGAGAGAATGTAAAAATTGCCGTCTACTGAAGAGGGTTATGAATGCAAGAGTTTATGGGAGAAGTACAAGAGGAGGGCCAAGGTTTGGGTGGATGGATGGAGTGAAGAAAGCTCTAGGTGATAGAAGGATAGATGTGAGAGAGTCAAACGAGTGTATTAGAAAAAGGAATGAATGACAAGGGATTTTTCCAATATTCCTTGCTGCTTTCTCTAGTAACCTTTGCGACTGCTGAAGTAGCAGCAGTAGGGGATTTGGCATATGAAGCTTCATTTGTTTTGAATAATGGAGGAGGGTGGTCAGTGGTACATTTGCAGAACCAACCAAACTCGTGTGAATCCCCTCGTTAGGCTGGCAGGAACTAAGAGAAGAAAAGTTACCCTTGGCTCTCTTTTTCGTATCAGCTATCCACCAAAACTGTGGAAAGTGCCTTGGTAGATAGATTATTCAAAATACATTGTTATAGCCTCTCTGTAGAATCTGCACATAATAGTGGTTGGTGAATATATTTTAACTGGTTATAGTCTCCCGTTCGTAGAGGGAAAACAAAATAATAAAGAAATTAATTATATTTCTAAAAGCAAAGATAACTCACTATCTCTATTATTTTTCTTAATTATTTACTGTTTTTTTTATATAAATAAACTCCTCAAGAGACTAGATCTATAAAGAGTTTGTTAACCATAACCTATTCTATGATCTAGAGTCATTTATTGTAAGTTTCGAAATGATGACCCTAACTAAGATCTGCATTATAAACAGAAATACATAAGCAATAATAACTAATATATTTGAATGCATATCCGAAATGCATAGATTGTTATCATTAGACGATATGACTCTGATTATTATTTTCTCCATCATGACACCCTCTTCCCAGTTTCCTTCAATCCATACAGAGAGTTCCAAGACTAGTCCTAAAGAGTCTCGGTGACAGAGGGATTCAAGTTAGAGTAATGAATATAATGTTTATTTTCAAACTTTATTTTAACATATGTTTTTTTTATTAAGTATCTAATATTTTTCAATAAAAAAGAACTCCACATAACTAGTGACTAACGTTGCTTAAGTGAAATGAAAGATATAATATTGAATGGCAACTTAATAAAAAAGCTTTTCCAATACAAAAATAAAAAATATCACCACTTTGGCTGCCTACTGTAGATGCCATTGTTGGTTAATCAACAACGTGGAGAATGATCACCATTATGACTTATTCCCAAATAGTGAAGACAGTTATGAAGATTGATAAATGTGAATATTTGTTCCCCGAAATATCTGACTGAACTAAAACTACACAAATATTTTATATCCATATTATTCAGTACAAAAGTATTTTCCTTCATATATTCAGTCTCCCTCTTGATTCGTATTCCAAATCTATTTTTCATTTTA
>NC_090734.1:51014202-51028980 GCF_036898095.1 Palaemon carinicauda
CCCCCCCCCCCCACACACACCCCACAAAAAAAATTAATGTTTTCATTTTTTAAAGCTAGAAATGAAAAAAAATCAAATTAACCTTTGAAAGTATAAACAATTCTGCATTATGCTTAACTCAAATTAAAAAAAAAATGCTCCAAACATATTCATTCAACCAAAAAAAAATCTTTCATTATAGAATTTTTCATACCGATGAGAAAAAAAAATACAAAGGAAATTGTTCCCTTTTTTGAAATCCTCTGGAGAGGCTTTCAACAATCACAAAATTCTTTCCCATTGTATGAATTATCTTTAGATTATAATCTTGTATTTAAGAACTCCATATGCTGATGAATTTTATTCTGATTCGTAAACCATGCTAGATAAATTAGCGTATTAAGATCATCATAAACAGCTAAAACAGGGCCATAATATGGATAGATGTCAACGTTTTGAAGGTGAAACTAAACTAAAAACTCTTCTCTCAATTATTGAATAAATTTGATAGTTTCCTTCATTTTTTTTTTTCTGAATAAAAGAAATTAGGTGTCTCATTCCGTTAACTTCTTGCAACAAGAATCCTATTACAATTCAATGGCATTGATCATTACTAAATCCTTTCCCAAATCTGGTAATAATAGCACTAGCTCTTGAATCATTGCAGTCCTTTAATTTATTGATAGCTTCCATACACCTGTCACCAAATACGAAACTACACCCCTTCTTAAGCAAGTTAGTTAGGGAACACTATTTCTGGAAAAAAATGAGCAGAGTTTTACTGGTATATGAAACCACTCAGATAAATCTTATAGCCAGATATTTAATTTCTAGGAATGGAAATTGATAATAGCTTTTGTGTTCCCATTTTTTAAAAGATCTTACCAAGACCCACTTTATGCCCTAATCAGGAAATGGACGATTTCTTAAATTTGTGTCTTTAAATTTAGAACTAGGTATGATTTTTTTGAAGCTTCAAATAATTTCTAAAATTCTTAAAAAGTTCTTAATGTTCTTCACAAGTTTCTGAGTATATCACAGTTTTCGATATCATTTTTAAAGTGTATAAATACTTTTTTTCATCCGAGACTACCGGCTGCGTTTTTAAAAACTGAGCGTCAGTTTGTCACTCCTTCATAAATTCATACTGCTTTGTCCTAACATAAATAATCTCTCCCAATCTCTCATCTAGTACCCTGTCAAGAACTTTAAACCGTGATATGGATATTTAAGTCCCTTATAGTTACCGTATTCCATGACATAACCATTCCGTTTAAATCTATATAACACTATACTCTTTTCCCAGTCCTTAGACATCATATCCGCTTCCTATATTGCTTTAAATAAATACAGCCTCCATTCGTATCCCTCTCTAGGTAGTGTCTTTATAATTTCTTTTTGAAACTCGGAGGGACATGGTACTCTACCATTTTTCAATTATTGCAATGGCCGCTTCACTTCTGCGTTCCGTATCTGATCCGTCAAGTCTGTGCTTCTCCCAGTGCCTTTATCTAATTTCAATATTCAATAGTTGTTCAAAATCTTCTTTAAATTTTTTCATCACTATGCAATATATATATATATATATATATATATATATATATATATATATACCCTTGATGATTTCCAGTTGCCCTAAATCCAGTTTTTGTAGCTATATCCATTTTCCTACTCGAACCCACAAAACGCCAAATTGTTTTTACAAACCCTGAAAGTGTTATAACTTTTTCCACAGGCATAAATATAATAGTCAGTCTTACAAGTATTGTTACTATTATAACTGGAATATTTACTATGATGTATTTTACTATAAAAAGGATCAGGTAAGGACAAAAAAAAAAAAGTAATCGAATCTCGGTTCATTCTTGATGCGTTAACAACAACAATATTATAAAGGTAATGGCATCATAGGCTAGATTTCTTGTCGCTGGAGAAACACGGTAAAAGAGATACATTTTTTCTATTTGAATATTTATTGTATCTACCTATGCCAAGGAATCATAAGATATCAGGTTTCTGTTATAAGAGTTAAATATAAGTTTTCTTTTTTTAGTATTTGAGTTAGCAAGGCCACATTTCTAAACCTAGAGTGATAATAATGTTTTTTGTTTTTAATTATTTTTTTCCGTGTCTGCGTTTTCATTCTCAATATATAATGAACAATATGACCACATCATACCATATTTAAGATAATATTTTCCTTATTCCCGTAATAAATGGAGATTATATGTCATCAAAGTAATTAATTTTATTCAATCTCATTTTTTTTCTCATATTTCAACTTTTTAGATTATGCAATATTTACCAAACCAATAGAATATCATTCCAAGTAGTTCTTGGCCTAGGTCCAGCAAATATTTGTATTTGCTTATAGATTAATTGATTATTTTTTTTTTTTTTTACTAATAACCTATATTTCATATTAAACCATATTTTTTTTTCATTCATATTTACAAGCAGGCATATAGAGAGATACAAGGAATGTAAATTAAAGAATAATAAAAATCGTTCATCTACAATCCACACAAGACCACAGTTTTGTGTTTTCTCTGTCTTTCTTTATGTAAATTAAATGAGAGAAATGTTTGTTGTGAAAATAACGTACATATATGCATTTTTCATTCTATTTTTAGACAATATTGGTTTACAGCATTAACGTGTATTTGAACCTCTTGCTTTCATTACCTACCCCAACGAGTCGATTCATTTATCTATTTCTATTTGTTCTTGGTGTGGAATGAGTGCCTTATTTTAAACTTATATCTAAATATCTGTTACTGTATTAACAAAACAAAAGCAACGGGGTATCTGGTATTGAAATCAAATACCATTCTGCGATTTAGGCTATCACATCTCCGGCCCTTTGTACAGAAGCTATTCACGATAAGACCTTGAGTATTCTCGGGAGAAATTACCAGCGTTGATTGTCAGGATTTCACAATAGCCTTTGAACTACAAAACCTAGAGAGTACAGAGTAACATTTATGGATTTCTTTGGAGATACTCATGTTGCGAGAGAATGAATATCTAGGGTAATTGGGATGGAATTTATACGATTTCAGTTTTCAATATTGTGTAATTTACAAACGGACTATCATATATTATCTGAATCTTATGTCAATTTAGTGAGATTTATATACCTTTTTTTTATTGATGACACGATGATTTATTTTTTTATATTAATATATCAGAAGAATTGGGGAAAACATTATTATATTTCGTTGTCATTCTTACTGGCAATATGGAAGCCTATTTTAATTATTTATTGATGATTTTTCTTTCTGATATAATATAATTATGATTTTAGTGAAGGAATGCAAACCTTTAAAGATCTATAAAGAGTAAAATGAATTTTTGACGTTTGTTTACGGTTAATAATTCAATTTAAAAGAAAATAGATAAAACCATCAAGAGTATTATGCCTTATCATTTCAGGGACAAAATATTGATTTATGGTTCAACAGCTGGTCATATATCTCCAATTCATGATATGATGGGTGACAAACCTGAAGGATAAAATTATTATGTATATATATATATATATATATATATATATATATATATTTATATTTATACACACACACACACACACACACACACACATATATATATATATATATATATGTATATATATATATATATATGTATGTATATATATATATATATATATATATTTACCTATATATATATATATATATATGCATATGTATGGGTCTATTTATATATATATATATATATATATATATATTTATATATATATATATATATATATATATATATATATATGTAATAGTCACATATTACATGTTTAAAACACATGACGTAATACGTCATTGTGGCAGTAGAAGCTAGCGTGAGATTTGTTGTAGTCAGACAAGATTATAACAGGATACGTTTTGCAGGTCTCAGCAATGTAAAATTTTTATGAAGCATAAACACAAATACGAACCGTGTGAAAGAGTTGTGTCGCCACCGGATGCAGGTGTCTTCCTAGACTAATATAGAGTTTACATTATGTGTTTAAATGCTGAGAAAACTAACCATATGATATCTGTGATATCGATGTTTTAGCCAGTTCTTATCAATACTTAACCTGGAATTGTCATCCTACCAAACCAGCTATACTCCTGTGATGGAGATGTTAACACTGTTGTTTTTCTTTAAAGAATAAACCATTTTAAAGTTAACTGGATTGACTTTACTTCAAGACTCAACATCCCAACCAACATACTCAATGTGTGTTAATAACAGTAGCACACTAATAAATGTTGGCAGCGATAAAACTCTAAGAATCAGAGAAAGGTCTTCTAGTATCAACGAATAAAACTCTAAGCATTAGAGATAGATCTTCAATATATCAACAATAAAACTCTAAGAATTAGAGAAAGATCTTCAAGAAATCAACAATAAAACTCTAAAAACCAGAGAAATATCTTCAAGAAATCAACAGTAATGAATCTACAATTTAGACTAAGTATCATAGTCCATCGAAGAAGGAAACATTTAATGAATGTTATACATACAAACTGATGAACTGGATCTTCAATCAACATCCTAGGAAACCCAAGGACTGATGTTCAACGCTTACAAAACATATCCAGGAAGCACTACATTCAACGGAAATTGGACCGAAACATTACCCAAACATCAAGAGAGAGAGAGGAAATCGGACCGAATACATTCACCCAAACATCAAGAGAGATAGAGGATATGACGACATCACACAAAACCATATAAAGCTAAGTAGAGTTTTCTTATTCATCTTAGTATTGAGCGGTGAAGTGTAGTTATCACGAGTCATTAGTCGATTATTACTGGGGTGAGTGGTTTGCTAATCTTCTATTTTCCTTTCGTTAAAGGAAACTGTGTTCAACTCCGAATTCTCATCAAGAATTTTTTCTCTCTTTGTGCTAATTCCATTTTTTTTCAGAAATTTTCGGGTTTATGTTCCGTTTTCTTCCAGAAATTCTCGGGAAATGTCTTGGGATAAGTAGCATTGTTTTGGGGAATTTTATTATAATCTTTATCATTGAGTGCTTATGCGTTTACGCAGTGGACGTCTGTATTCATATAGATATTTTGATAGAATTGCAAGGGGGTCGAAGAGATTGAAAAAGAAATACCGTAATCATGACGACACTGTGAGCACCATCCCTGGACCTAGTGGCGCGGGACAGATAAACCCTCTTCCGATTGTGACGCTTGTAAATGCCAGGTCAGCAATCCTTCCTTTCCAGGGTCGGGTTAATGGGTTCTTGCCTCAAAATGTGTAGTCATGGATTTCATCCGTCGATGCCCATTTAAATGCCAAACAAATCGTACACCCTTTTGTACAATTAAAAGTAGCTAAAAGTTTTATAGATTTTTCCAAGGGGGGATGCGAGTGCGTATTTAAGAGGTGTTTCATTTAAAGAAGCAGTTACCTGGGATGATTTCAAAGTTAGGTTACGCGCGATCTATGGGGGTGAAGAAGCCTTGGATGTAGTATTAACGTTAAAAAATACACTTAATCAAGCCACTATGACTCGGCTTAATGTTATAGCGCAGCTCTCATAGCTGATAGGCTTAATGAATATCAAGATATTTTAGGTAATTCCACTTGGGTTACTAGAGATAACATCTCCGTGAAAGATTTTTTACGATTAATGTATTTAACTTGTATGACGCTTATGTTGCCCGAAGCTTTAGTGCAGTGTTTTGATAAAAAGTTAACGCTGCAAGTATGGAATTAGATGTATATAAACAGATAAAGAAACACATGTCTAAGTGTCCTGACCTTGATCCTTTGTTAACTCAAGTTTTTGCAAAGAATGAAACAAAGCCACAACAAGTAAATGTAGTTAATAATAGTCAAATTGCGGGAATGACGTGTTATAATTGCAAACGTCAAGGTCACTTGATCGCGGACTGCAGAACGAAATTCTGCTCAATACATAATAGTTCGACTCATTCATATAGTCAGTGCTACTCGCGTAAGACACAACAGAATCCTAAAAATACACAGTCAATTCCACAGTCAGTTCCATATGGAAATAAAAAGAAAAATCCTCATTTTAATAATAAGAAACAGCTAAACGTCAATGTAGTTCAGAATCCGAAACAAACAAACACTTCTTCGAATAACGCTGAGCCTGGGTCGTCAAACCAGACCTCGCAATGTCAGACTAATTTTCAGAATTTGTAGAGCAAAGCAAATACCACATAATTAACTCCAGTGGGGAAGAGAGTGATGTTGGGTCAATGTCATTCATGTTAACATCAGTAGTATTGAATAATCAATTTAATGTTTTATCAGATCATTGTGAGGCAATAGATTTTCCTATGAAACACACGGCCGAATTAAGTAAATCTGTGCATGCTCCCGTAGATTTGCAACGAATTCATACAATAATAAGCCAAAATGAGTTACGACCAACATTATATGCTGTAAATTTAGAACACAAATCCTTTACGTTATTTTTTGACTCTGGTAGTCCACGTAATATCATGGATTTGAGGACACATCATTTGTTGTTTTCGAACTTTCCGATAGAAAAATCTGGAGTGAGACTCTCGAGTATAGGATATAATGAATTAAATGTAATAGGCCTAACTCATGTTTAGTTCAAGGTCGGTAAGCGCACGTTTCCCGATACATTTGTTGTTGTACAAAACATTGATATGTATCCAGCTGTAATTATAGGATACCCATCTATGGGAAATCAAAACATTATCTTAGCCCCTGCCAAGCACGGCGTGTATATCAAAGGAAAATTCTATAAGTCTTCTAATACCTTAAAATCAGTTTTGGTTAAAAAGGAAACGACAAATGTAACCGTAACGTATGTTGAAGAACCAATAACTTGTCTCACTAATAAAGAAATAATATACATGACCCAGCAGAATTCTCGTTCACCCGTAATATCATCTTACACGCAATCTATCGAGCCAAACGTACCTTCGAATTTAATAGTGCAAGTAAAGAAAACATTACCGGGATCTGAAATATTAATCATTTCCGACACTTTGAAAACTAACGGATTGTCTGTCACACAAGCTATTTATACAGTAGGCTCACATCAACAATGTAATATTGAAGTCTGTAATCATTTAAATAACACTTTAGTAATTCACAAAAATCAACATATCTTGGATGCAGAAGTTTATAAATATTGTATTCTTACCGTTGCTGAAATCAATCACGCTCAAACAGTTGCGGATGAATCCCTTCTGCGATCTATTAAAAATAAAATCAATAAAGACATTCAAGACGAAGAAATTCAGCAAAAAATTTTTGGAGTTTTAACTAGATATCATGATGTTTTTTCCACTACGGATGGATCCTTAGGAAAAACAGATGTGATCGAGCATCAAATAAGGTTAAAGGACAAGCAGAAAATTATCTATGTACCCTCGTACAGACTTGCTATGAAATTCCGGAATTAAATAAATGATGAAGTAGGTATATGCTTGAAGGAGTCATTAGGAAATCAAATAGCCCTTATAATTTTCCATTAATAGTTTTACCGAAAAAAAGATCGATCATGGCGTATCTGCGTACACTTCCGTCGTCTAAATGATTAGACGATCCCTGATCGATTCCCAGTGCCATGTATCGACGATATTTTGTCTTTGTTAGGTCAGAATAAATATTTTACCAGTTTGGACTTACTTAAAGGCTTTCACCAAATATCATTAGAAGAAGATAGTATCCCATACACAGCCTTCAGCACAGCCAGGGGACATTATGAATTTTTACAGATGCCTTTTGGTTTACGTTGTGCTCCCATAACATTTACAAAAATGATTAACATAGTGTTTGGAGACTTGCTAGGGGATATATTGCATGCCCTTATGGACGACCTTGTAATCTTTTCCTACACCTTAGAAGAACATCTACGTAAATTAGAACTAGTACTACAGAGACTAAGACAACATAACTTAAGGGTAAAGATTAGTAAGTGTGAATTTTTCAAAACAGAATTAATATATTTGGGTTTCATGGTGTCAAGCCAAGGTCTTAAAGTAGTCCATGATAAGGTATCGGCTATCCGTAATTTTCCCATAGGCCTACCTACTAATGTCAAGGGAATACAGCAATTTCTGGGTTGTAGTGGATATTACTGGCGTTTTATACGCAACTATTCAATAATAGCCGCTACTTTAACTGATCTTACAAATAAGGGGGTAGATTTCACATGGTCTGAGCATCATCAACAGGCGTTTTTTACCTTGAAGGATGAACTGTGTAGTTCTCCTATTTTAAAATTTCCTGATTTCGGTAAGGAATTCTTCATTGCAACAGACGCCTCAGACTTAGGAGTAGGAGGGTATTGCTTCAGCAATATGATAAAAAATTTTTCCTAATAGCTTTTTATTCTCGAAAACTGAGAACTTCCGAGAGTAAGTATGCAGTAATAGACAAGGAAGGGCTAGCTATTGTTAATTCACTAGAGCATTTTAAGTTCATAATATACGGCTATCCCATTAAGGTTCTTACTAACCATAAACCACTAATCGAGTTCTTTAAAGGCTTCAACCAGAGCCCTAAACGAACTCGGTGGCATTTGATCATTCAAGACTTTGGCGCGAGAATCGGGTATTTACCTGGGAAAGCAAATATCATTGCTGATGCGTTATCACGCAACCCCGTGTCATCTTGTACGGAGCCTTTAGCTGAATTAATAGATATCTCAACATCTATGCCAATTGTTAAAACGATATCTGAACAAGAAGATTTGGGCTGGAGTGCTGAATTATTACAGACTGAACAAAGAAAAGATCAGAAATTAGAAACAATTATAAATGCTTTGAAAGGCAATCATAAGGAAAAGGGATATATAAAGTATAAGCAGAAGAATTATATAATCAAAGATAATATTCTGTGTAGGACCGTGACAAGGAGAACCCGCAAAACACCACATGTAACTAACGACCAGGTAGTGGTACCAATCTCACTTATTTCCACTGTCTTGAAATGGTTGCATGCAAATACATTACATGGACACCCGGGGTTCTCATTAATGTCACAGAAAGCCAAATCATTGTTTTATTGGCATACAATGCTTACAGATATAAAAAAACACATAGCTAATTGTCGCACATGTCAGGAATACAAAGGGCATACGAAAACACCTGTCAGCCTAGGGGCTTATCCCGTGCCCAATCAACCCTTTGAAAGAATACATTTAGATTTGTTAACAGGATTTTACGAGTCAGACAGAGGAAATAAGCACCTCTTAGTAATTGTAGATGCTTTAACAGGATATACAGAACTAATAGCGCTTGAAACTAAAACTGCGATTGAATGCGCTAGGAAGTTTTACGAGTGTTACATTTGTAAACATGGAATTCCACACATGATAATCTCAGACTCGGGTGGAGAATTTAATAATCACTTTCTTACCTCATTGTGTGAATTCCTTAGCATAAAGAAAATAAATACCATGATATATCACCCAGAGTCGAATGGGCTAGTGGAAAGAGCAAATAGGAAGGTTTAAATATATTAAAAGTAACACTAGGGGGATCAGACCCCAACTGTGATATTGCAATACTTGCGGTACTGAGTACTCTGAATCAGTCATATCATATATCAATTAACAGACTCACTAATGAGAATACATATTTTGTTGTTGAAGATTGCCTGGCCCTTAAGGCCAGACACGGGCTCATGCATTCTTGCAGCCTGTAGATAGTAAATATACAAAAACATCGTATTCATACAGGAAAAGCGAATCCAACAGCTGTCAATTTTTCAATAATTCCGAGAAAGTCAGATTTTAGATAAAAGGATAATACCGGATTAAAAGAAATCAGACCTGTGCTTTGATTTAAATTTCTACCTTTAGTACAGGAGATTAAAAAGGATCCAACCTTATTCCTTTGGATATAGTCATTTACATGGATTATTTTATTCGCCCCTGGCCATCCAATTCTGTTACTTGTCCCTAACCAGAAATACGCCAAGGCGTTTTTAAAAGAACCCCTGGATACGGCCACCCAATGCTGTTCTAATCTGACTGAGATACCTTTGGGTTTTTGGCTGACGTAGAATAGTTTACATTCTGAACAAGGAATACTATATATTATATCACTGGATAAGCAAGTAACCTACCTAGTAAGGAAAAATCAAAGACTAAAACATGAAAAACCGTTAGAGTGTATAAGTGGTGGTTAAAAGATTGATTGGGGAAAGACGTGTGACAATATGTAATGGGACCGAGGTAGTTGACTGATGGAGAGTAGGGGATAGTTGTTTAATAAAATGTGATTCTAGAGCAGGTAAAATAATAACTTTTGCGTTTTAAATTCTTATTTTCTATTACATTTTATTCAATTAATTGTTTATGTATTTCGATGTATTTGTTAAAATTCTTGCCTGTTTAACTGAATGTCGGTGATTCAACGTAATTATGTTTATTTATATAAGTTTTGTGTTCCTCCTTATAGCTCCGATTATGGGAATTTTTATCCCCGGATGATTAGTAAATAAATTGTCCAAATGCTGAAATATATATATATATATATATATATATATATACATATATATATATATATATATACACACACACACACACACACACACACATATATATATATATATATATATGTGTGTGTGTGTGTGTGTGTGTGCATTCAAAACCTTCCAGACTATCCACTGTATTCCTTTGAATTAGTTACCCATTCTGGATAATACAGACTCTATATTTACGAGTTTTCATTACATTATTGGTAATGATACGTAATTCGAATCCCATTCTTATGGGAATCTCCGTTAGAGCTACATTGGTTGAACAATACTACGACAGTGGTGAAAAATTGAGATCCAAAAATATTTCGATACTAGGAAATTAATTAAAAAGTATTGATAAATAAAAACTTTTATATATATTCGAAATTAGAATAAAAGTTTTAACAGTGATTTGAAATACGCGAATGATACTTCACAAGGCTTCACCGAATATTATAATCGATCTCATAAGCTTCCCCCTCTTCGACGAAGTCGCAATTCCAATCTTGCAAAGCGATTGATGTCAGATTTTCAGTAACGTTATCTCTCGTCCAAAGCAGAATAAATTGTAAGTCTTTCTTGTCAACTCAGATAATCTAGATTATGAAGCCACGTTGATCTCGGATCCAATTCCCTTCAGAGCCACCTCTATACTTATGACGAGCTTTGGTCTTCTTGCTTCAGTATTTTCTTTTTTTTTCTTCTTTCTCCGATGATGTTCACGATACTACTATTAAAAATGAGTTTTGATCACTGGTTCCCATGTCGGGCAACTCAGTATACAAAAAAAAAATTCCCTGGATAATAGAATTATTCTTTGATATACAATTTTAAACAGTTTAGCCTTTATATTGAAGGGTAAACCAATTGCTCAACCAAATTATTACTGACGAAAAACAAACAAAATATTAATCGAAAAGTTGATAGCGGTTTTTGTAAAATAGCATTTTTATTTTATTCAAATTTGAGCCCAGGTAAGATATTTTCGTTAGTAGTATTTTCTTCTACAGTAAAGATATCCAAGCAGACCGACATAAAACAACCGATTTTTTTCCATATGCACTATTCCTACATTGCATAAATACAGACAAATAAACGAGGATAGAAAAGGCTCTTCATAACTTAGGGGAATACCGCCCCACCAATTATTGTAGTCCTTCACCCACTATTTGGTTTATTCTTTTTCTACCATAAACTAATTAATGCGTCTATTCTTTAAGGAGAAGTTTATATGTGCATCCGTTTCATCATGATCATATCCTATACTGGATGGGGGTGATGATTAAAATGATATGATATACAGTGCAATTTTATCTTTGTATCATGTTTCAAACTTTATTACTAACTATAAAAAATATTTGAGAGCAAAAAAGCAGATAATCTTACATCGCATAGACACAAAAATGTTTTCCTAATACCATGCAGTAATCATTTAGGCAAAAACCACATATATCTATCTATCTATCTATATATCTATCTATGTATCTATATATATATATATATATATATATATAAATAATTATATATATATATATATATATATTATATATATATATATATATATATAAATATATATATATATATATATAAATATATATGTATATATATATATATATATATATTTTCATCTATATCTGCATATATATATATATATATATATTTATATATTCATCTATATATATATATATATATATTCAACTATATCTGTATATATATATATATATATATACATATATATATATAAATATATATATAGGCAAATATATATATATATATATATGTGTGTGTGTGTGTGTGCGTGTGTGTGTGGATATAGATATATCCATAATTATATATATATATATATATATATGTGGATATAGATATATCCATATATATATTATATATATATATAAAACATATATACTTATGTATATATATATATATATATATATATAATTATACTTATAAAATATATATATGTTTGGAAGATTGAAAGACGTGCACGTGTTTAGGGCTAACGGTATGTCTGATAATTTTCTGGTGGAAGGAAAATTAGTTGTAGCAAAAGAATGGGGGAATAGAGTAGGTGGATGTAAAAGGGAAGTAGTGAGGGTTGAAGAGCTAATAAAACCGGGGGTAAAAATTAAATATCAGGAAAGGTTGAAAATGATATATGACGAAGTGAAAGTAAGAGAAATTGGCAATTTAGAGGAGGAGTGGAAGTTAGCCAAAGAAAATTTTGTTAGGATTTCAAGTGATGTGTGTGGAAAGAAGGTTATTGGAGGCAGCATGAGGAAAGGCAGTGAATGGTGGAATGAAGGAGTGAAGGTAAAAGTGAAAGAGAAAAAGAGGGCTTTTGAAGAATGGCTGCAGAGTAATAGTATAGAGAAGTATGAAAAATATAAAGAGAAAAATGTGGAAGTAAAGCGAAAGGTACGTGAGGCAAAGAGGGCAGCTGCCCTGATGTGGGGTCAGGGATTGGGTTATTCATATGAAGAGAATAAGAAGTTTTGGAAAGAAGTGAATAGATTAAAGAAGTCTGGCTCAAGAATGGAAGAGACAGTGAAACATGGAAATGGAAGGTTGTTAAAAGGAGAGGAGGCATGGAAAAGATGGGCTGAATATTTTGAAAGTTTACTGAATGTTGAGGATAAGAGGGAGGTGGATATAATTGCTTTTGCAGGTGTTGAGGTGCTAGTGATGGGAAATGAGAATGAGAGAGAGATTACAATAGATGAAGTGACGAGAGGACTAGATGAAATGAGAGTAGGAAAAGCATCTGGTATGGATGGTGTGAGATCTGAGATATTGAAGGGGGGGGGGGGGGGCTGTGACTGTACTTGAATGGTTGGTTAGATTGTTTAATATGTGTTTTTTTGTTGTCAATGGTACCAGTAGATTGGGTTTGTGCATGTATTGTACCACTATATAAGGGTAAGGGAGATGTGCATGAGTGTTGTAATTCAAGAGGTATTAGTTTGTTGAGTGTAGTTGGAAAAGAGTATGGAAGAGTAATGATTAATAGGATCAAGGATAAAACAGAGAATGCAATCTTAGAAATACATGGTGGTTTTAGAAGAGGTAGGGGTTGTATGAATCAGATTTTTACAGATAGGCAGATATGTGAGAAATATTTAGCAAAAGGTAAGGAGGTGTATGTTGCGTTTATGGATCTGGAAAAAGCGTATGATATAGTTGATAGGGAAGCAATGTAGAATGTGATGAGGTTATATGGAGTTGGTGGAAGGTTGTTGCAAGCAGTGAAAAGTTTCTGCAAAGGTAGTAAAGCATATGTTAGGATAGGAAATGAAGTGAGTGATTGGTTTCCGGTGAGAGTGGGGCTGAGACAGGGATGTGTGATGTCGCCATGGTTGTTTAACTTGTAAGTTGGTGGAGTGGTGAGAGAGGTGAATGCTCGAGTGCTTGGACAAGGATTAAAACTGGTAGACGAGAATAACCATGAATGGGATGTAAATCAGTTTTTGTTTGCGGATGATACTGTACTGGTTGCAGACACAGAAGAGAAGCTTGGACGATTAGTGACAGAATTTGGAAGAGTGTGTGAGAGAAGGAAGTTGAGAGTTAATGTGGGTAAGAGTAAGGTTATGAGATGTACGAGAAGGGAAGGTGGTGCAAGGTTGAATGTCATGTTGAATGGAGAGTTACTTGCGGAGGTGGATCAGTTTAACTACTTGGGGTCTGTTGTTGCAGCAAATGGTGGAGTAGAAGTAGATATATGTCAGAGAGTCAATGAAGGTTGCAAAGTGTTGGGGGCAGTTAAGGGAGTAGAAAAAAAATAGAGGGTTGGGCATGAATGTAAAGAGAGTTCTATATGAGAAAGTGATTGTACCAACTGTGATGTATGGATTGGAGTTGTGGGGAATGAAAGTGATGGAGAGACAGAAATTGAATGTGTTTGAGATGAAGTGTCTAAGGAGTATGGCTGGTGTATCTCAAGTAGATAGGGTTAGGAACGAAGTGGTGAGGGTGAGAACGGGTGGAAGAAATGAGTTAGCAGCTAGAGTGGATATGAATGTGTTGAGGTGGTTTGGCCATGTTGAGTGAATGGAAAATGGCTGTCTGCTAAAGAAGGTGATGAATGCAAGAGTTGATGGGAGAAGTACGAGAGGAAGGCCAAGGTTTGGGTCGATGGATGGAGTGAAGGAAGCTCTGGGTGATAGGAGCATAGATGTGAGCGAGGCAAGAGAGCGTGCTATAAATAGAAATGAATGTCAAGCAATTGTGACGCAGTTCCGGTCGGCCCTGCTGCTGCCTCCGATGCCTTAAATAACCGCAGAGGTAGCAGCAGTAGGGGATTCAGGATT
>NC_090734.1:51029480-51049480 GCF_036898095.1 Palaemon carinicauda
TTAGTAGGTTAAGAGGGGGTGGTGTTTTTTTATATTCGGAGTAAGTACTGTTTTTATTCATTTTTGTTAGGCGCGTTCGTGAATGATAGAAAGTTTATTGTTTATCTTTGATTATAGTGCGATAGTTAAGTTAGTTAGGAGTGTTCATAAGTGTTTTTCTTTTTTTAGTTCTGGCAGGCCGTGATTCCTCCTTTGGAGAGTTATTTTTGAATGCTGATCTTTAGTTGACGACCTGGCCTGTATTAGATTGTTTTAAGACTGCTCTTGGATTACGCAACCGTTGATGACCTGGACTACGATTAGGATTACGATTTGATTGCACTGAACGATTTCCTTGATTTTGATGCATAATGACCAAGCCCGTTTGAAGGATTTTCCGTTTGGATTACTGTTTATAAAGATTGTGTATGATGACGATGATGATGATGATGATGATACTGACACCTGTGACTCAAGGAGTTGAGGCCGTTATGGCAAATTAAGACTCTTCGGTTACCATAATCTGTAGTGGTAGTTTGCCGTGAAAGGACAGTTCGGCTTGTGTGTGGCGACAGTGTTGGTGTCGTAATATATATAAACACATATTTTGAGCTGGTGTGCGGTTTAGTATTAAGTTTGTTAGGGTTTTTTTATTTGAATGGTGATACGGTTTTTTTTGGTATATTTATGAATTTGATGATTTGTTTTACGCGTAATTATTTTGGTTGTTGGTGGTTTATATGTTAAGCTTATTTTGAATGCAGAATTTTTTTGCTTTTGGTTGCGGTGAATATAATTTTAAGGCTATGTTTTGTTTTCATTTTCCTTCTGTCCAAGAGTCCAGTTTGAAAGTAGAGTCAGGGGAAAGTTTGTTTGTGGGATATTGAGAAAGTAGGAAGTGATCAAGAGTGTGGGAGTTTGTGGTTTGTTTACATTCCGCCACATAAATTTGGCGCCCGAACAGGGACTGAAAGTAAAGGACTGTTGAAGGTGCGATTGAAACTGGACTGTTGGACAAGGGTAAACTGGGAATTAGATTCAAGATATTAATGGTATCGAAATGGAAGAACTGGAAGAACAGTTGTATATTTTAAAGGAGGAATTGCTGTTGTCTAATGAGCGAGAGGAGAGGTTGTTGTTGGAGAATGCGAGGTTAAGTAGTGAGAATGAGGAGATGCAAAGGAAACTTAGGAACTTCAGGGAACTGTAGAGAGAGTGGAAAGAGGGTGTTGAGATGAGGATGCGAGAAAATGAGAAACGAATGGAAGCTATGATAGGGCAAGTAATGGGGCGATGATGGAAAACTGTCATAGGTGAAGGTGCAGTCGGCAGGAGTGGCTTCTGCTTCTGGTAACGGGTTGATGGTGGAAGAGGATAGGGTACACGTGATAATGGGGGAAGGTAGTGATAGTGATATTGAAAGTAAAGGGCCTAGACATAGTAAGATTGGAACGAAGGGTGATAGGAAGACTGAGAAGAAAGGTAAAGATAGTGTGAAGAAAGAAAAGAAGAAAGGTCAGGGTGTGAGTGAGGATGATCATGAATGGGTGAAGGTAGTAAGTAAGAAAAAGGGTAAGAAGGGAATAGTTAAAGATAGGACTTTGAGTGTAGAACTAGATTCATTGTATTCAAATGAAGAAGAAGGCAACAAGAAGGGAGTAGACAGTGAAGATAGTAGTGAGAATGAAGTAGAGGAAGTTTGTAAGACAGTGTTTATGAGAGAGGTACCTAGGTGTGAAAGGTTTAATGAACATAGCAGTAGGGATGTATATGACTAATTTAGGATATGAAAAGTTTTGCAGGCTAAGTATGGGGATAGTAAGAGAGTTTGGGCTAGGGAGTTGGGAGAATTTTTGTCAGGATATTTGGTGACGATGTATGGGGTGATAATGAGTGTAGGAGAGGTTGAGTATGAAAGTGTAAAGAAGAGGATAATTGAACAGGTAAAACGTATGAAAGGTAGTGTTAGGTATAAGCGAAAAAATGATTTTGATGAAGCACGAATGAAGGTGGGTGAAGCAATCTCGATGTATGTATGTCGGTTAGAAACATTGGCTAGAAAGAAGTTGGGGACGAAGGAATAAATGAAAATAAGGAACTAATGAAGAAGTTTTTGGGTACAGTACCAGAGAGTGTGTGTGAGTTTATTAATTTGAAACGGAAGGAGAAAATGAGGTGGACTAGAGAGAGATTAACTTGGGATGATATTTAGAGATAGTTGAGGATTACGAGTTGGATAGGTGTATGAAAGAAAAGTAAATCTGTGAGTGTAAGAACTGGAATGGAGGAATGTGTGCAGAATTTGGTAGTTTTAGAGATGATGTTATGAGAGGGCCAATAAGGGCAGCTGATAGTGTAGTAGATAGAAGTGTTAGGTGAGTAATGTAGGAATACCTATGCCGAGAAATGACGGGTTTAGACAGGAAAATCAAGTTTGGAGAGATAGAAGTGCTAGTACGCAGCAAGTTAGGTTAGGTAGTGGTATCCGTGAAGAGAGGTGTTATAGGTGTGGGAAGGTAGGACATAAAAAGAACGAGTGTAGATGGGCATTAGGAGCATGTTTCGGGTGTGGAGAGACAGGGCAATCGTATTAGCGACTGTAAGAAAGAGAAAGTGGTTAAGTGTTATCGGGTGTGGTATGACTGGACACATAGCGAGTGGATGCCGTAATAATCGTATGAATGTAATTTGTGGTAATTGTGGTAAGGATGGTCATTATGCTAGAATGTGGCAAGGAGCCGCGGGGTAAGTGTACTGAATGTGGTGCAGATGGGCATGTAGCTAGGGTTTGTAGAAAGAAGGGATCAAGTCAGCCAGGATGTTCGGGAAACTAATTCATCAGAGAGTTCAGCTGGGTGAGTCCTCGTGTGTGTGGGGAGTGAATGTTGCTGCATGTTCGTGAGGGTTTATTGCACGAAGATGTGATGGGAGAAAGAGCACATGATTGCATGAGTGTGAAAATTATTTTTAATGGTGTAGAGTTGGTTGGTTTGATTGATACTGGTTGTGGTGTCAATTTAATGTTTAGGAATGCATATGATAAGGTAAAAGAGGTTTGTGAATTTAAGGGATGTAAGGGGGAAGTAAAAGGTATTCGGTAATTTGCGTATGCCTGTGCAAGGAAAGTTGCGGGAAAATGTTATGATTGGGGGCTGATGATGGAGGATAATGATTTTTACGTGGTCGAGGAGCGAATGAGAAATATGACGTACTGCTTGGGTATAAATTTCTGAAAAAATGTGGTATGATTGTACATCCAAGTGTGAATATGATTGAAATAAAGGTTAAAGGTAATATTTGTGGGGAATCTTATTTAAGGGAAGACGGTAGAGTGAGTACGAATGGTGTGGAAGGGAGTGCCGTTGGTAGCAAAGGAAATTGTAAAGTTATCGGGGTAAGAAAGGCGAGGTTATTAGTGTAAAAGTTGTATGGCCGAGCAGTCTGGGAATTTCAAATAGTGACGAGGATGAATATGTAGTGGAAGGTATGGAAGCAGGTAATTGGGTGAAAACAAGTGCGTATATATATGATGGTGTTATGAATATGCAGGAACCCCAGTTGTATGTAAGGTTGTTGCCGAGTGTTAGGAGGAAGAGAGTACGTGGAATACGTGAGGGCGATTGCATGGGATGTATGTATACACTGATCAATGTAGAGGATGGAAGATATGTTAAGGCGAGACAGGTAATGGCTGGTAAGGTAAAGAACGATGACGATTGGGATTACGATACGTTGAAAGGAAGAATTAAGTTAGATGAGAGTATAAGTGAGGTCGAAAGGGAACGATTGCTTAAGATGTTATGGGATACAGCGGCAGGGTTATGAGTCTCGGTGACGATGATTGTGGGGGGTCAGACCTGCCAGAATTTAAAATAGTTCTCAGTGATGATACCCCCATATATCAGCGTCCAAGGCATTTTTCTCCGCCTATTGCCAAGGAGATAGAGGAGCAGTGTCAGGAATTAGAGCGTATGGGTGTAATAGAAAGGAGTGAGAGTGCCTGGAATAGCCCTATTGTCCCTGTACGAAAGCCTGATGGAAGTTTACGCATGTGTATTGATTATAGGAAGGTAAATGAAGTGACCTGTTAAAGAACGTTTTCCAATGAATGTGGTGTCTGATTGTGTTTATAAGATGCATGGAATGAAAGTTTTTACTAAGTTAGATTTAGTTAGGGGCTATTACCAGATGCCTCTGGCAGAGGGGAGCAGGCCCATTACAGCATTTTCGAGCAGTAGTTGCCATTATCAGTTTAAGAGATTAAGTTTTGGCCTTGCTAATGCGCCTGCTGCCTTCCAAAGAGCGATGAATGTTGTATTGGCTGGTTTCGATCGACAGAAGGTGACTGTTTTTATAGATGATATTCTGATTGCGAGCGAGACTGTTGAGGAACATATGCGGTTGCTTGAGGCAGTGTTGAGGCGGTTAATTGAAGTTGGTGTGAAAATTAAGCTTGAGAAGTGTACATGGTTGTCAAGGGAGGTGGAATTTTCTTGGGCATGTAGTGGGTGAATCTGGTATAAGGAAGAGTGACAAGTTTGTGAATAAGGTGCGAGAATTTCCACGTCCCCCCCGCTACTGTGCGTGAGTTGCGAGGTTTTCTTGGTTTGGTTGAGTTTGGTCGCAAGTTTGTTAGAGATTGTTCAGGCATAGGGAAGCCTTTGAATGAATGGACGGGTAAAAGGAATAGTACAAAATTAAAATGGGATGATCGGATGATAGAAGCGTTTGAAAGGTTGAAGGAAGAGGCCGCGAAAGACGTCACTTTGGCATTTCCAGACTACAGTAAAAATGCGAATATGCTAGAGTTGTATACGGATGCGAGTGGGGTTAGTATGGGTGGTTGTTTGGTTCAAATGCAGAGAGTAAATGGAGAAGAGCAATTGAGAGTAATAGCGTATGTTAGTAAAGCGTTTAATAAAGCTGAGCGGAAGTATTCGACGATTGACAGGGAATTGGCTGCAATATGATTTTGTGTGAAAGCATTGAAAGTATTTTTGTATGGTGTAAAATTCATTGTGCGTACTGACCATCAGCCCCTAGTGTATATGATAAGGAAAGAGTGTGTGAATGCAAGGGTTGCTAGGACCATAGAGGATTTGAATGAATTTGATTTTAGGTTAGAATATGTACCGGGAAATAAGAATGTGATAGCGGATGCGATGTCGAGGATGCATGGGAGGATGGAAGATAAAGAGAGTAATCAGAATTCGGAAAGGTTGCCTGAAGGTTTAGTTGTGGAGCAGAGTTGTGAAGGGGAAGATATGGTGTATAAGTGTATCCTAATGGGTTTAAGTAAGTTAATACAAGAGGGGTTAGATACGGAAATACCAGGTAGCGTAAGCGAGCTTAAAAGAAGGGTGATGAATGAAGTGTCAAAAGAAATGGTATATGAGGAGGAGAGTAGTGTACTAGAAGGGGAAGTATTATCAAAGATATTAATGGTGGTAAGTATGTTGTATGGCGTAACTGTGTATTTGTATTTTGGATGGAATCGACTGATGGAATATAGGGCATATAAGGAGAATGATAGGGAATATATTTTGAGGATTCAATGTAAGGAGGAATGTTGCAAATTGTTGAGTGAGAAGGATAATGGTGCAAGTGACCTTAATCTAAGATATGGGGGTATAGAGGACAGTGAACATGATGAGTAACATATTGGTGAAGTGAGTGACAGAATTGAAAGGAGAGTAAATGTATGTATGCATGGTGTAAAAGGAAGGATGATGACATATGTGAATATAAATGAGAATGAATATTGTAGTTTAATTGATACGGGTGCTCAAGTGTCATTAGTAAATGAGTCGGTTATCAGGGAAATTGAGAGGTACAATTGGGAAGTGAAAAGACAGTGTACGAGTGTGAGAATTCATGGCATAGGTCAGGGAAGTTTACTTGTTTGGGAAGAAGTGAGGTTGAAGGTGAAACTAGGGAGTATGGAAGTGGAACATAATTTTATTGTAATGGGAGAGAATGAAGTGCCTAGTTGTTTTTTGATGGGAATAGATTTTTTGAGGTTGCACCATGTGTCAGTTGATGTTGGTAAGGGTTTGCTTTCAAAGAATGGCTGTAAGGTAATAGTAATTGAGGATAATAGTGTATTCATGGCGAATTTTGTTGGCATGATTGATATTGCAAAGAGTGAAGATGATTTGTTAAGCAAAGAAGAGGTGGAAGAAATGCAAGGTGAATGTTTCGAAATAAATTGGTTACGTGAATGTATTTTAAATGGTATTAGGGTGGAAGAATGGCCGTGTGATTTGGAAGCGTATAAGAAAGTTGTTAAAAGATTTATTGTTTGTAAGAATATTGTGTATTTTTTGCATAGGGGAATGGATGAAGATATATATGTTCCTGTATTTCCAATGCATGCAGCTGTAAGTATGTGTATGGTAGTGCATGACAGGTATGGGCATATGGGGAAGAATAAATTGTGGGAATGCATGCGAGAGAGGTTGTTTACGCCTGGGTTGAGTCAAATTTGTAGGGATGTAGCGACTACTTGTGAGGATTGTCAGAAGGGAAAGTATCAGAGCATGCATGCAAGTCCGCCTATTTTGAGGTTACGTATGAAAGAGCCATTTGAGATGTTTGTGATTGATTGTGTTTCGTTGCCTGTGACTGCGAGGAGACATGTGGGAATGATTGTCATGGTCGATCATATGAGCAAGTTTGCGTATGCAGTGCCCATCAAGAATAAAAGAAGTGAGACTGTAGCGAGAATGGTAAGTCAAGTGATGTTGCCGATGAGTGTGTGCAAGCCTGCGAAAATGTTAAGTGACAATGGTCCGGAGTTTGTGGGATGGGAGTTTGAGCAGATGTTAAGAGAATGGGGCATTGAGCATGTGTATTCGACTCCGTATATGCCAAGTGCGAATGGTTTGGCTGAAAGGACTGTAAGAACCTTAACAGAAATTTTGCGGATGATGAGTACATGTGATAATGATTGGGATTTATATGTTGGGCGTGCGTTGTGGGCGTATAATGCGACGGTGCATAAGAGTACTGGTATGTCTCCGTGTAAGTTTGTGTTGAATTTTGAAAAGATAGTAAGACCGAGATTGAGTGTGTGTGAGAATGATAGAGATGTTTGGAAGAAAGCAAATGAGAGGTTTGAAAGCTACAAAGTGGGAGAGAAAGTGTTAAAAGAAGTAATTGAAAAAGGAAGAATGAATGTCAATAAGGTACGTGATAAGTTTGAAGGTCCATATGAGGTGTTAGATGTTGGTTCTAGTGGGTTGAGTTATGTTTTAGGTAAGGTAAGTGTGGATGGTAGTGTGGAAAAGGTTAGGGCACACCACAATCAGTTGCGAAAATGGAAGGAGGTACCAAGATATATTCAGGAGAATGGTATGAATAAATGGCTGAAAACGAACAAGTATGAACCGAGTATGTGCGAGGCATTAGGTTTAGAAGATAAGCAATTGGTGTTAGTAGAGTATGGAAGGAAAAAGAAGTCTGAGAATTTTACTGGGGATAAAAGGCCGGAAAATTTTGTAGTTGTAGGCGGGAATCAGAATAAGCAGGACAAGGGTGTAAATGTACAGGTGAGTATGGAAGATAAATGTATTAATACAGATGAAACTTGGATGAGTATGAATGATACTTATAGTGTGTGTGGTTTTTCGTTAGATGAGGCAAGAGAACGTATGACGGACACGAGAATGAAAGATAGGAGAATGATAAGCAGTATGAATGATTCTTTTGTTAAAGTAGAAAATGGTTTAGATGTAATGGATGAATTGTTGACAGAAATTAGTGGGATTTTCGGGCCAGATGAAACTGAGGTAGATGAAATAGTGAATGATATCTTAGACGAGCAGAACATAGACGGGAATAGTAATAGTACGTTGAATGAAAACGACATGGAAGAAGTGAATGAGAGAGTGCAGGTATATGAAGGCCCAGTTACCCGAAGCCGAGGCCCTGTTCCTGATTGCGACTGGGTTATGAGAAAATAGGTAAGTTTTGTGTGAGGATTTGGCAAAGTAAGGGGGGAGGAATGTGGAGGATTAATTTAATTTTAATTTATTTTTGTTTTGCCAAATCGAGAGAGCCTTACCTTATTGCCTTATTTTTTGTTCGGGTTCCCCCAGGTCCCTCAGTGTGAGGCACCTCGTATATCCACCAGAGAGTTGCTAATACATCTTCCGGTGTATTTTGCATCTTCCAGTCTTGGATGGTCTGGGATGCATCTTAGGTATTTATCGAGTTGATTTTTAAACGCATCTACGCTCACTCCTGATATGTTTCTTAGATGAGCTGGCAGCACATTAAATAGTCGCTGCATTATCGATGCTGGTGCGTAGTGGATTAATGTCCTGTGCGCCTTTCTCAGTTTACCTGGAATGCTTTTTGGCACTATTAATCTACCTCTGCTTGCTCTTTCTGATACTTTAAGCTCCATGATGTTTTCAGCAATTCCTTCTATTTGCTTCCATGCTTGTATTATCATGTAGCGTTCTCTTCTCCTTTCTAGACTGTATAGTTTTAAAAATTGCAGTCTTTCCCAGTAATCAAGGTCCTTAACTTCTTCTATTCTAGCAGTATAGGACCTTTGTACACTCTCTATTTGCGCAATATCCTTTTGGTAGTGTGGGTACCATATCACATTGCAGTACTCGAGTGTACTACGCACATAAGTTTTGTAAAGCATAATCATGTGTTCAGCTTTTCTTGTTTTAAAGTGTCTGAATAACATTCCCATTTTTGCTTTACATTTAGCCAACAGTGTTGCTATTTGGTCGTTGCATAACATATTCCTATTTAAAATTACACCAAGGTCTTTAATTGCTTCCTTGTTTGTGATTGTCTCATTATTAGGTCCCTTGTATGCATACACCATTCCTTCTCTGTTTCCATAATTTATTGATTCGAATTTATCGGAGTTAAATACCATCCTATTTATCTCCGCCCATTCATATATTTTGTTTAGATCTCTTTGTAGTGAGTTCCTATCTTCATCACAAGTAATTTCTCTACTTATTCTTGTGTCATCGGCGAAACTTCTCACTACGGAGTTTTCAACATCACAGTCTATGTCTGAGATCATAATAACAAATAGCAGTGCAGCTAATACCGTACCTTGGGGCACACCAGATATTACCTGGGCTTCATCTGATTTCTCGTCATTTGCAACCACTATCTGTTTTCTGTTTTGCAGGAATTCTTTTACCCATTTTCCTATCTTTCCCACAATATTATGCTTTCTCATTTTTTTCTCCAATATGTTATGGTCTACCTTGTCAAAGGCTTTTGCAAAATCTAGATAGATCACATCTGTGTCTTTTTCATTTATCATATTATTGTATATGTTTTCATAGTGAGCTATCAGTTGGGTCTGTGTACTTTTTCCAGGTACGAAACCGTGTTGACCCATATTAAACAAATTATTTTTGACCAAATGGTTCATCATTTTCTTTTTTATTACCCTCTCATACACTTTCATAATATGTGATGTTAGACTAACAGGTCTATAATTGCTTGCCTCTAGTCTTGATCCACTTTTGAAGATAGGGGTTATATAAGCTAATTTATGTTTAACATATATCTCGCTCATATCTATACTCTGTCTTAGCAGTATTGCAAGTGGCTTCGCGATAGTGTTTGCAGTTTTTTTTAACAAAATCGCTGGAACTCCATCTGGTCCGGCTGCCGATCCATTTTTAATTTCGTTTATAGCCGTGACAATATCTGCTTCATTAATATCTATATCCGTTAGATATTCAACATTTTCTTCTCTCATTTCTGTTTCATTATTCTCATTCGCAATTCTTGGCGTGAACTCACTCTTATATTTTTCTGCTAATATGTTGCATATTTCCTTTTTTTCATTCGTTAGCCTTCCTTCAATTCTTAGAGGGCCTATTTCTATTCTCCTTTTATTCATCTTTTTTGCATAGGAGTAAAGTACTTTGGGGTTTCTTTTTATATTTTGAAGTGTCCTTTCTTCTAAGTCCCTTTTTTCATTTTCTTTCGACTGCATAATCTTTTGTTCTGCATTTTCTATCTTACATTTTATTTCCCTCATTTTCCACACATTTTTTTCTTTTGCAAGATTTTTCTTCCACTTTTTAATTTTCTGAAATAAGATCCTTCTGTCTCTTGGTATGCACGTCTTTTGTTTATTGTTTTTTTTCGGTACATATTTCTCAACAATTTTCTCCAGTATTTTGTACAGTATATCCGTATTTACCTGTATATTATCACTTATGAATACATTTTTCCATTCTTTATTCAGTTCTTCATTTATTTCTGACCATTTTATATTCTTACTGTAAAAGTTATATTTTCCATATCCTTCCCAAAGTTTTGTGCTTTTATTAATTCTGTGATCACTTGCTTTGGAATGAACTATCAATTCTATGACATTGTGGTCTGAAATTCCCGTGTTATACACTATTATTTCTTTAACATAATTCACCTCATTCACAAATACTAGATCTAGGACATTTTCCTTTCTTGTTGGAATGTGGTTTATTTGTTGCATATTATGTTCTAATAGCATATCTTGAAGCTTTTCAAATTGCCTCTTATCTTCTGCGCTACTATTACTCTCTTTTTTATATGTATACATACAACCACTTTCTTCTATCCGTTCTTGCCAATCCACGAAAGGAAAGTTAAAATCTCCGGATAGGAGTATATTCCAGTCTTTATGGTTTCTACATATATCATCTATTTTTTCTATTATTATGTCAAACTCCTTAGTATTTGGGGGTCTGTAAACTACAATATTCACTAGTTTTTCAAGTTCAAATTCTACCGCAATCAATTCACATTCTGTGTTGCTGTATTTTTCACAGACTTTTCCTTGATTTATGTCTCTTCCATATATTGCGGTTCCCCCTTGATTCCTATTTTTTCTGTCTGATCTATAAGTTTGGAAACCCTTTATCTGGTCATCACTGCCAGTCTCTTGGGAATACCATGTTTCACTTATATTTAATATATCTATTTTTTCAATTTGGGTTAGTTCTTCTAGGAACTCTATTTTCCTTTTAGAGTTACTCGTGACTAAACCCTGTGCATTCATCACTATTATGGTTTGTGTCTCATTTCCATTATTTAATATTGGTAATAATATGGATTCTCCCATGCTTCCTTCCTGTTCTGATATGATGTTCTTTTCTTCATTTCTCGGAATTCTGCCATTAAAAAATCCAACTTTTCCATAATATTTGTTCTTTCGCCTTCATACTTATTTTTGTGTGTAAACCTGCAATTATCTCCATATCTGCACCAACCCCTGGCATTATATATGCATTCTTGGTAGTTGGGCTCTATTTGTGGAGCTTTAGGTTGAAAGGCTTTTTTTGGTGCATAGTGCGGTATATACGCGGTCTGCTTTTTTGTTTCTTTTTTTGTTTCATTTTTGTTTTTCTTTTCAGTTTGCTGAGTTTTCTTACTCTCATTCATAGTTGCAGGATGCATATATCGACATTTTTTGTTGAAACTGCATCCTTTTCCTTCTTTTAGGGTTTTGCATATTTTTGGATGGAGATCTCTGCATTCGTCTCCATATCCGTCTAAATACGCACATTTACCATATATTTCATAATTATGGCATATCTTTGGATGCTTGTAGTAGCATCTTTCGCCAAATTTGCAATTCCCTCTTTTCAGCCTATTACAGACTATATCTTTCTTTTCTTTTTTTTCTTGTTCTTGCTCTTCCCTAAAAGTATGTAGGTCCGGGTAGAGTCTCTTGGGTCTATTATTTGTTTCCATCTGATAATTTATTTCTTCATAAGTATGTTGTTGGATGGCATCATAAGTTATATCAATGATTTCCTCTGCATCCTTACACATGTCTTGTTCATTTTTTCTCTTCTTCTTCTTCTTCTTCTTCTTCTTCTTCTTCTTCTTCTTCTTCTTCTTCTTCTTCTTCTTCTTCTTCTTCTTCTTCAACTAATTGCAGCTTTAGTCTCGACTTAATTATATTTTCTATCCAGACTAAGCATGTTGAGCAGAATACCTTTGTGTCTCTATTTTTTATTTTTTGCTGTATTTCAGCACCATATCTTACATGTATTACACCATTTTGGCATTCTTTTTCCCAATGCATCAATCAGCATATTTACCAGAGAGAGAGAGAGAGAGAGAGAGAGAGAGAGAGAGAGAGAGAGAGAGAGAGAGAGAGAGAGAGAGAGAGTTGTTTTAGTATTGTTAAATCGAGACATTTTATTTGCTTTAGCTTTGTCATTAATGAGAGAGAGAGAGAGAGAGAGAGAGAGAGAGAGAGAGAGAGAGAGAGAGAGAGAGAGAGAGAGAGAGAGAGAGTGTGTGAGTGTGTTTATTTACTTAAGTTTTGTCAAACCGCAAGAGAAAGTGTTTATTTGCTTAGTTTTGTGTGTGTGTGAGAGAGAGAGAGAGAGAGAGAGAGAGAGAGAGAGAGAGAGAGAGAGAGAGAGAAAGAAAGTGTTTATTTGCTTTAGTTTTGTCAGAGAGAGAGAGAGAGAATTTCATTTGCTTTAGTTTTGTTAGATCCCGCGTGCGCGAGAGAGTATGTGTGTATGTGCGTTTGTGTGTGCGTGTTTTGTGTGTCCGCGGTGCGCGCCGAAGAACAAGGATAATTAGCGAATGATTGTTTGAAGTTGGAAAGATTGTTGGTATATTTGAGGTTGTTTGTTTACATTTTTTAGCTAGGATAGGCGGTGATGAATGTCTTGGGCGAAAGCATTGGATCTCGGACTGTGGAAGGAGTCGGTTGTTATGTTTTTTGTTCTTCGAAAGCCGGCTGTTTAGTGTTTTTTTATATTCGGAGTAAGTACTGTTTTTATTCATTTTTGTTAGGCGCGTTCGTGAATGATAGAAAGTTTATTGTTTATCTTTGATTATAGTGCGATAGTTAAGTTAGTTAGGAGTGTTCATAAGTGTTTTTCTTTTTTTATTCTGGCAGGCCGTGATTCCTCCTTTGGAGAGTTATTTTTGAATGCCGATCTTTAGTTGACGACCTGGCCTGTATTAGATTGTTTTTAGACTGCTCTTGGATTACGCAACCGTTGATGACCTGGACTACGATTAGGATTACGATTTGATTGCACTGAACGATTTCCTTGATTTTGATGCCATAATGACCCAGCCCGTTTGAAGGATTTTCCGTTTGGATTACTGTTTATAAAGATTGTGTATGATGACGATGATGATGATGATGATGATACTGACACCTGTGACTCAAGGAGTTGAGGCCGTTATGGCAAATTAAGAACTCTTCGGTTACCATAAACTGTAGTGGTAGTTTGCCGTGAAAGGACAGTTCGGCTTGTGTGTGGCGACAGTGTTGGTGTCGTAATATATATAAACACATATTTTGAGCTGGTGTGCGGTTTAGTATCAAGTTTGTTAGGGTTTTTTTATTTGAATGGTGATACGTTTTTTTTTGGTATATTTATGAATTTAATGATTTGTTTTACGTGTAATTATTTTGGTTGTTGGTGGTTTATATGTTAAGCTTATTTTGAATGCAGAATTTTTTGGCTTTTGGTTGCAGTGAATATAATTTTAAGGCTATGTTTTGGTTTCATTTTCCTTCTGTCCAAGAGTCCAGTTTGAAGTAGAGTCAGGGGAAAGTTTGTATTGTGGGATATTGAGAAAGTAGGAGTGATCAAGAGTGTGGGGGTTTGTGGTTTGTTTACATTCCGCCACACTGTCCTCCATTAGGAACATTGACAGACTCAATAGTAATAATACATAAACAAAATCCTTCTATTTATATAAGACATGGAGATCTGACGGCTATCAGTTTCATCCCGATTCCACGAAAGTTAATTTTACATCAATGATTAATACCGATCAACGGACAACTGATCAGTGATTAGATCTAAATTTTGATATTTGGTACAGGGGATTAAAAGTGTTCAACAACATTACTTTTAGTATTGCCATTCACATGGAATATTTTACTATTTTGTTACTAGCCACTTCTATTACTAAATCCTTACCATTGGGAGGCCAAGGCATTATTGGGAGAACCGCTCTTGATATATTTTTTTTTTTTTCGATTGATAAACGAATGGAGGTTTGGTACACAAAGACCATGTTACAATCTGAATAAGGTTAAATATATACCATATTATTCCTATTTCCAGAATTGTTCATTATCGACATTTTTTCAAATTACAAGTATATATAAACACTACCTAAATATTTTTTTTTGTCCAATTATTATATTTCATTTTTTTCAAACCCGTAGGCACAGAGCACCCATACAGACATTACCTCTGAGCTCAGTAAGTTTAACTAATATTCAATTGCCTTCATCTATTATTAAATAAAGTGTTAGGCTCTCATCTCATGCTGTTTTTCCTTTTGTCATGCATTTTAATGCTTTCTTTACTTCACCTACTGTTACGTTTGATACCATCTCATATGTTTCATTACTTATATTTATAAATTAGTTTTTTATATAACAATTAGATTACATTGTAAAAAAAGTCATTGCAATATTGATCCCTCTATCCCTGCAGTTGATAATATTTCAATTTCTCTCACCAAAAGCAAACTTCAGTTGGTGCCCAGTTCCTTGAGTTCTTTTCATCAGTTTGAGGCATCTTTCTTCTTTTAGTATTTCCTCAATTTTTGCATGATTTTGTTTATGAATGTTTTGGGGTTTAAGTTTGATTATTGTTCCGGATAATACTTTTAGGAGTATTCTATCTCTCTTGGATTCTGCCATCATTTACAATATATTCTTTACTAGGTTTTGGGTCTCGCATAGTTTTCCTTGAACTTCTAAAGGAGCCTTTTCACCTATCACTTGTTTCCATTCGAATATAGATTGTGTTTAATTAATTTGAATTTATTATTTCTTTGGTTATATTTCAACATGTACCTAGGAATAATTATTATATATTACCAAACTAAACATTTAGATTTGTTTATTATTAGAGGAATACTTACTGGCATCCTTAAAATTAGTTTTCACTTTCTTTCTTCATATCAATACATTATTCTCACCATTGTTTAGATGCTTAGATTGAATTTGATTACCACTTTAACTCTCCAACTAAATTGAATTTGTACTGAGAGGAAAATACATTAAATTTTTCGCTCCTACATTTGAGCATATCCTTGTCCCTTTTCTATTTTTCAAAATATAAATAAGTAGTTCATAATTCTACAAATTCTGCAAGCCTGTCTTCTCTGAAATTCTTTCTACCTAATCCTAATTTACCTACTTTATGATGGAAATCGCCATAAAAATGGAAATTAAGTCGTTTGTTTTTTCTTTCGCTAACTAACTAACTATATATATTTTTATATATATATATATATATATATATATATATATATATATATATATATATATATATATATATATATATATATATATACATATATATATATATATATATATATATATATATATATATATATATATATATATATAAAAGTTTATATATACATATATATAAAAGTTTATATATACATATATATATATATAAATATATATATATATATATATATATATATATATATATATATAAAAGTTTATATATATATATATATATATATATATATATATATATATATATATATATATATATATATATATATATATATATATATACAAATACATATATATTTACATATATATATATATATATATATATATATATATATATCTGTCTATCTATATATATATATATATATATATATATATATATATATAGATATATATATATATATATATATATATATATATATATATATCTATATATATGTATATATATATATATATATATATATATATATATATATATATTTATATATATATATATATATATATATATATATATATATATATATATATATATATATATCTATATATATGTATATATATATATATATATATATATATATATATATATATATATATATATATATATATATATTTATATATATATACATCTACGTACGTATATATATATATATATATATATATATATATATATATATATATATATATATATACATATATATATACAAATATGTATAGATAGATATATATTCATGTAGTTTCCTCTTTGTAAGGGTAGAAGAGACTCTTAGGTTGGTATGCAGCTCTTCTGGGAGAAGGACACTCCAAAATTAAACCATTGTTCTCTAGTCTTGGGTAGTGCCATAGCCTCTGTACCATGGTCTTCCACTGTCTTGGGTTAGAGTTCTATTGCTTGAGGGTACACTTGAGCACACAATTCAACCTTGTTATTTTTTTTCTTTCTCTTGTTTTTTTTTAAATGGTGTGTTGGGCAGGCTTAAGAGGAGGGCCATGGAGGCATGGTGGTTTAGCAAGAGGTTGTCTTTTACTTTTTCTGATTCTTTTTCTTCTCAAAACCATCCTTACTCTCCTTCCTTCAGTTAAAGTGCCTATCCTGGAGGGTATTTAGCCTTGCATGGTGTAGCGGGTCCTCCATGTTGACCAGTTTTTCCGACTTTTTACTAGAGTCTAAGGGTATCATCAATCACTTTATTTTTGATTCTGCACATATTATTTTTTGTTATAATTCTTGTTAATCTAGTTTTTAAGTATGATGTCTCTTTTTTTATTTCTAATAATTCTTATGCTGTCTAAAGACATTGAGTGAAATCTAGGCCCAGTACGTCCTAGATTTCGTCAATATCGTCTTCTGTATTGCAATATTCGTTGTCTTCATGCAAATATCCAACACCTTACAGTTGCGTCAAGACAGTATGATATTCTTTTGTGCTCAGAAACTCTGGTTTCTAATATGAGGCACTCATCTAAGCTCCTTATAACTGGTTTTAAGAAGCCAATAATGTTGAAATGTGATGCCATCCTTAGGGCCAGGGGTATGGCGGTGAATATTAGGACCAAGTACCCTGCTTTTCATAAGGACTGCTATCAATATGGATGTTAGGAGATTCAGTTAATGGAAGTTTGTGGCAGGCATAGCAACTTTTATTTGTGTTCGATCTGCTGGAATCCAGTCATGGATGGTGCTATCTTCGATTGTCTTCTTACCATTATGGCTCAGATAAGAGAAGATGATTGGAAGGCTTCTTTTGTCTTTGTTGGTGATTTTGATGCTCACCATAGGGAGTGGTTAAGTTCTATCTCTCTTACCGATCGCCATGTCTTAAAAGCTTTAGACTTGGCCTATGAATCAGGCTGTGAGAAAATCATAAATGAAACTACTCACAGGTCTGGTAATTGCTTGGACCTCGTATACACTGACTCCACTGGCGTTATAACTAGTAAGGTCGGTTCTCCAGTAGGGACATCAGATCATGCCTTGATTTCATTTGTAGCAAAGACTGAGCAGCCTGTCCCTGATATATCATACACTTGTAAAATTTATATGAAATCCCAAGCAGACAGGAATGGGATTTTGCATGATCTCTTGTGCTTGAATTGGTCACAATTAAATAGTAGTGTAGATTATGTTGTCTCTTTGAATGAGAATCTAGTCAACATAATTGATAGTTATATCCCTTCTCGTGTGCTAAGGTACTGAGTGAAGGACAAACCTTGGTTCAATGATGATTGTAGACATGCTTATTTGGAGAAGCAGGAGGCCTATCACCTTTGGAAGGGTAACAGATCAGATTTGATCTGGAACAACTATACTCAGCTTCGAGCTTTTGCTCAGAGTGTATAGATAGATATATATTCATGTAGTTTCCTCTTTGTAAGGGTAAAAGAGACTCTTTAGCTATGGTAAGCAGCTCTTCTAGGAGAAGGACACTCCAAAATTTAACCATTGTTCTCTAGTCTTGGGTAGTGACATAGCCTCTGTACCATGGTCTTCCACTGTCTTGGGTTAGAGTTCTATTGCTTGAGGGTACACTTGAGCACACAATTCAACCTTGTTATTTTTTTTCTTTCTCTTGTTTTTTTTTAAATGGTGTGTTGGGCAGGCTTAAGAGGAGGGCCATGGAGGCATGGTGGTTTAGCAAGAGGTTGTCTTTTACTTTTTCTGATTCTTTTTCTTCTCAAAACCATCCTTACTCTCCTTCCTTCAGTTAAAGTGCCTATCCTGGAGGGTATTTAGCCTTGCATGGTGTAGCGGGTCCTCCATGTTGACCAGTTTTTCCGACTTTTTACTAGAGTCTAAGGGTATCATCAATCACTTTATTTTTGATTCTGCACATATTATTTTTTGTTATAATTCTTGTTAATCTAGTTTTTAAGTATGATGTCTCTTTTTTTATTTCTAATAATTCTTATGCTGTCTAAAGACATTGAGTGAAATCTAGGCCCAGTACGTCCTAGATTTCGTCAATATCGTCTTCTGTATTGCAATATTCGTTGTCTTCATGCAAATATCCAACACCTTACAGTTGCGTCAAGACAGTATGATATTCTTTTGTGCTCAGAAACTCTGGTTTCTAATATGAGGCACTCATCTAAGCTCCTTATAACTGGTTTTAAGAAGCCAATAATGTTGAAATGTGATGCCATCCTTAGGGCCAGGGGTATGGCGGTGAATATTAGGACCAAGTACCCTGCTTTTCATAAGGACTGCTATCAATATGGATGTTAGGAGATTCAGTTAATGGAAGTTTGTGGCAGGCATAGCAACTTTTATTTGTGTTCGATCTGCTGGAATCCAGTCATGGATGGTGCTATCTTCGATTGTCTTCTTACCATTATGGCTCAGATAAGAGAAGATGATTGGAAGGCTTCTTTTGTCTTTGTTGGTGATTTTGATGCTCACCATAGGGAGTGGTTAAGTTCTATCTCTCTTACCGATCGCCATGTCTTAAAAGCTTTAGACTTGGCCTATGAATCAGGCTGTGAGAAAATCATAAATGAAACTACTCACAGGTCTGGTAATTGCTTGGACCTCGTATACACTGACTCCACTGGCGTTATAACTAGTAAGGTCGGTTCTCCAGTAGGGACATCAGATCATGCCTTGATTTCATTTGTAGCAAAGACTGAGCAGCCTGTCCCTGATATATCATACACTTGTAAAATTTATATGAAATCCCAAGCAGACAGGAATGGGATTTTGCATGATCTCTTGTGCTTGAATTGGTCACAATTAAATAGTAGTGTAGATTATGTTGTCTCTTTGAATGAGAATCTAGTCAACATAATTGATAGTTATATCCCTTCTCGTGTGCTAAGGTACTGAGTGAAGGACAAACCTTGGTTCAATGATGATTGTAGACATGCTTATTTGGAGAAGCAGGAGGCCTATCACCTTTGGAAGGGTAACAGATCAGATTTGATCTGGAACAACTATACTCAGCTTCGAGTTTTTGCTCAGAGTGTATAGATAGATATATATTCATGTAGTTTCCTCTTTGTAAGGGTAAAAGAGACTCTTTAGCTATGGTAAGCAGCTCTTCTAGGAGAAGGACACTCCAAAATTTAACCATTGTTCTCTAGTCTTGGGTAGTGACATAGCCTCTGTACCATGGTCTTCCACTGTCTTGGGTTAGAGTTCTATTGCTTGAGGGTACACTTGAGCACACAATTCAACCTTATTATTTTTTTTCTTTCTCTTGTTTTTTTGAAATGGTGTGTTGGGCAGGCTTAATAGAAGGGCCAGGGAGGCATGGTGGTTTAGCAAGAGGTTGTCTTTTACTTTTTCTGATTCTTTTTCTTCTCAAAACCATCCTTACTCTCCTTCCTTCAGTTAAAGTGCCTATCCTGGAGGGTATTTAGCCTTGCATGGTGTATCGGGTCCTCCATGTTGACCAGTTTTTCCGACATTTTACTAGTCTATGGGTATCATCAATCACTTTATTTATGATTCTGCACATATTGTTTTTGTTATAATTCTTGTTAATTTAGTTTTTAAGTATGATGTCTCTTTTTTTTATTTCTATTAATTCTTATGCTGTCTGGAGTCATTGAGCGAAATCTGGGACCAGTACGTCCTAGATTTCGTCAATGTCGTCTTGTATATAGCAATATTCGTGGTCTTCATGCAAATATCAAAGACCTTAGAGTTGCGTAAAGACAGTATGATATTCTTTTGGGCTCAGAAACTCTGGTTTCTAATATGAGGCACTCATCTAAGCTCCTTATAACTGGTTTT
>NC_090734.1:51056980-51061980 GCF_036898095.1 Palaemon carinicauda
CGTGAGTTGAACAAATCAGAAATTCAAGTAGAGGTCCACCACCCTCCTCAACAATTAGATCAAAAGAACACAACGAAAAAGACGAATACAAAACCCACTATATCAAGATCCTCTCTAGAGGTACCACTGTGAAATATTGTTAGATCAAATATTGCCAATGGGAAGAATTCATCTCAGGTGTCTTTCAAAAAATAAACCATAGTTTTTTCATCCGTTCTGCAATGGAATTGCCAGGGTTTAAGGGCGAAATATGAAAAACCTAAGCTCCTCATACTTGATCATTCCCTTATATCTGTATGTCTACAAGATAGCAAGCTCGATGCTAATACTCCTTGTCCTCGAGAGTATGTTAGCTATAGGACACCATATGATCAACGAGCAGGGAGCCCTAGGGGAAGTGTTATATACGTTTGTCGATATGTTCCCCAAATATCTTTGTCCATCTGTACTCCTCTGCAGGCAGTTGTTGTACAGATTGATATAGAGAGAAAATACTCAATCTGTTTTCTTTACTCGCCTCCATATGATAACATCTCATATGATAATATGGTAGAGGTGAATAAACAACTCCCCAAACCTTTTCTCTTACTAGGAGATCTTAATAGTAGACATCATCTCTGGGGTGATGTTTTGGCAAACGCAAGGGGTAATATCATACCATCAATTTTGGAGAATGAAGATGTAGGACTCCTTAATACAGGAGACCCTACACACTTCCAAGTTCACACAGGTACCTTGTCCTGCATTGACCTCTCAGTAGTAAACTCTAACTTGATTTTAATTGGCGAACATTAGATGATTGTCATACTAGTTATCATGAACCAATTATTATAAACACCAACAATGGTCCACCTTTATAGAAATCGTCTCGATGTAATCTTGATAGGAAGGACTTGGATAGATTTTGGGAGCTAAGTGAAATTGAAGAAAAGGCAGAACAGTTTGAAAGTGCTGATGATGCTATAGACTTATTTAATGGAACTCTTCACACAGCAGGCATTAATTCCATTCCCAAAACAACATTGTTATTCAGACGACAACCAGTCTCCTGGTGGTCATCAGAACTAACTGCCTTTATACAGAGCCACAAGAATGTCTTTAACTCGGTTGCGCTGAACTGTACTGAGGAAACTTTAGTCAATTACAAGAAATGTAGAGTGCAGTTCCTTCGTGATATGAAAGAAGCTAGGCGCCAGTCTTAGATGTCATTTGTTTTCTCAATTAACAGTAGAACACCAACATCATCTGTCTGGAGGAAAGTCAAAAAGATAGCAGGCAAATTCACCCTAAACCCACCACCAGTGTTAAGGGTAAATGACCAGTATTGACTGAAGAAACCGAAGTTAGCAATGCCCTGGTAGACCATTTTTTAAAACGTATTGTGCAAGTGTGAAGCAGCTCCTGGTCACCAGTATAGGAGCGATGGTGAAAAGAAAGTTTTAAATTCAGCAACAAGAAAGCAAGTGTCATATAATTTTCCTTTTACTGAAAGAGAATTTAATTTTGCACTTGCTATGTATAACAATACAGCCCCTGGACCCGATAGAATTTCATATGGAATGATTAAACACGTACCTTTTAATTCAAAATTATATATTTTATGTATTTTTTAATAGAATACATTGTTAACCAAATGTTTGGGAACTAGCCATTATTTTAGCATTTTTAAAACGCCGGTAAGTAAAAGTTTTTAGCAGTGAATTATAGGCCAATTGCATTGACAAGCTGTTTATGCAAAATCATGGAGTAGATGATCAATGAAAGACTGATGTGGTACCTTGAAAAGAAGAGTATTTTATCACCCATCCAATGTGGATTCAGAAAAATGCACTCAACGACTGATGAGCTGATACGACTTGAGTTCTCCATTTGTGAAGCGTTTGCTTCCAAAATGCACCGAGTGACAGTCTTTTTTTTTTTTATCTTGAAAAGGCATATGATACCACACAGGGATATTATATACTTTAAAGAATCCATGACTTTGGATTAAGAGGAGAGCTACCAATATTTATTCAGTCATTTCTTTCACATAGAGTTTTTCAAGTAAGAGTTGGGAAAGCTCTATCAGACAATAAATGCTACAAAAAAGGAGTTCCTCAAGGTAGTGCGCTGAGTGTAACCCTTTTAGCACTAGAAATTAATGGGATATCCTCAGTCATTCCTGGGATGTTCTCACAACATTATTTGTGGATGATCTCTCCATATCATTTGCTGGAGCTAGAATGGCAATGGTTAAGAGAAAAATACAACTCTCTATTGACAAATTGATCCAGTGGGCCGATATTAATGGATTTAGGTTCTCGTTAGATAAAACTACAATTGTCCATTTCTGTCATGTCTTGGGAGTACATTCAGACCCGGATATATACATCAAAGGTCAAAGGAACCCATGTGCAAGTGAAGCTAAATTTTTAGGGTTCATATTTACGAGTAGGCTTACATGGTTTTCTCCCTTAAAACCATTAAAAGCAAAATGTCTTGAGGCTCTGAATCATTTAAAAGTATTGTCCCATACATCATGGGGGGCAGACTGCAATATTATTTTAAAATTATACAAGGCCTTGATTTTATTCAAAATTAGTTAAGGATGCGAGATATACTCCTCAGCCACCCCAAGCTGAATAAAAATAATATATTCTATACATCATGCTGGTATTAGATTGTCCAGAGGAGTGTTTAGAACCTCACCTATCAAAAGTCTCCTTGTTGATGCGGGGGAGTGGTCTCTAGACCTTTACGTAATTTCCTCTATTATTTGGTATTAGTTTAGATTGTACAGACTCCCTAATTCTTTAGCTTTTCAGACTGAAAGCCTTGTAAAGCACCCGACGTACTTTGAGTTGCGCCCAAAATCTCCTCAAACTTATGGGTTTTGGGTGAAACAAATATTAAACAATCTAGATATAATTAGAATTAAGGGGCTTCCATTCAAGGTATCATCAACGCCTCCATGGAAATCACCTAATGTATCTTTTTGTAAATACTTTATTGGAGTTAAGAGGACTATGACTGACTTAGAATCTAGGTCTTTTTTTATGGAACCTGTTGCAGAACATAGGGGATCAACTTTTATATATACTGATGGCTCCAAATCTGATGCTGGCGTTGGATTTGAAGTATATAGTAATGGTGTTAATTGTAAACGTGCACTTCCACTAACAGTTTCCATATTTACTGCTGAACTGTATGGCATACTAACCGCTATTGAGAAAATAGCTATGGAAAAGCGGGTAATTTTACAATTTTTAGTGATGCTGGGAGTGGTCTTCAAGCTTTAGAAGTTTTTAATTCTAGTAACCCTCTAGTATTAAAGATTTTAGAATGGCTTTTTATTATTGGAGGGAGATTATAACAGTTCGATTTTTGGAGGGTTCCAGCACACGTATGTGTGTCTGGGAGTGGGAAGGCTTATTTACTAGCGATGAATCCGGCATATGAGTTGCTACTAAGGAGGAACCCCTTTCCCTGTAATGACTTCCTACATTAGGCTCCACTTTGTAGGGGTGCCGATCGTAATAATAATTGCCAGAAATACACTAATCAAGACATGCTAATGAAATTTTCAGGCATTATTAGCACTATAATAAGGCTTATCCTCTGTGAGTTTTATCATCCTGCAGATAAAATAAAGGATTTTATGAATAAAAAAGTGAAAATCGGTGCCAGCGACTTAAATGTTATTTGGTGATCGGTGAGAAACTACTGTCTTGAATTGAAATTTGGTCTGCAGGTATGTTTGTTCATCCACCTGAACATGCACACAAAGTTTTATCAAAATCGAACAGTAAATAAGCACAGAGCAAGAAAAAAACGAGCAACAACTTTAGTGAAAGCCAAGCCGAAGATGGAGTGATACCTAGAAATAAATATTCACCAAAAATTTAAATCTCGATTTAGGGACAAAACCTTCTGTGTATTTGTAGGTATTATGTGACTTGATAGCCTAAAACATCTAAAAATTATATTACTTAAGGCATAAGAGCAGTACAAGCAAAGAAGTACACCCCTCTCCCGAAAAAAAAAAAACAGAAAAAGCGATTTTTCTCTGATGACACAGGGATATAGTAGATAATCTCATAGTCACCCCTGAAAGAATTTTCTTTGATGAAACTGATATTAGAAAACGACTTCGACCAATTTTTGAGAGGTAAACTATGAAAATTACACAATTACTAATGATATTTCTTATTTTTACTATGAACATAAGGGGGGCGTTGACGACCATGGGGGGATTATAGAGGCTGGAGATGAATTCTACACGTATCACGGCCTTCTGATAGGCAAAAGGAAGACTTTTAGCAAAGAAAAAAAAAAATTGGCAAAAATCAGCTCTCCAAAGTAGAGCCTACCCTTACATCAAGATACTGGTTTGTGATAAATGACAACAACACTAGGATAGTCTAGATGGCAATAAGATAAGGGAAGTAACAAATGTCATATCTACCCTGGAGGTATAACATGATACACCGAAAATGGGAGACGTCTCTTTGTCTTCTCCGTATTGGCAACACTCGGTTGACACACGAGTTTCTGCTGAAGGGGCAACACTAACCGTATTGTGAGGACTGTTTAGTACCTTTAACAGTGAGGCATTTGTTGACCGAATGCCTAAAATATAATAACTTAAGAAATAGATATCTGTTTGAGGCTCGAGATGAGGATGGCAGTTTCATTCTTGCCAAGATTCTTGGACATGATGTGTCCTACTATGCGAGTGGCATTTTTAGATTTATTTCAGAAGTAGGTCTTCTGAAAACCATTAAACTACTATAATGACATATTAACTTTTAATGTTTTAAGTGTCTTCTTTTTTATTTTTCATATATAATAAATGCTATCGGCATCAATGATATTAGATGTCAGGATACTATAAAACTTTTAATCAATCAATCAATCATCAATAACCTCCCTCTGCTTGCTGGCAATGCGGGCTTTTCTGGCGGGACTATGGTAGGAATAGATATTCCTTCATCCTTCGATTTTACTTGCCGGGGTTTAAG
>NC_090734.1:51066980-51069480 GCF_036898095.1 Palaemon carinicauda
CGGTCCATGTACAACCGAGTTAAAGACTTTCTTTTGGCTCTGTATAGGGCAGTTAGTTCTGATGACCACCAGGGGACTGGTTGTCGTCTGAATAACACTGTTGTTTTGGAAATGGAATTAACGCCTGCTGTGTGAAGAGTTCCATTAAATAAGTCTATAGCATCATCAACACTTTCAAACTGTTCTGCCTTTTCTTCAATTTCACTTAGCTCTCAAAATCTATCTACTCCGCTTATCAAGATTCCATCGAGACGATTTCTGTAAAGGTGGACCATTGTTGATGTTTATAATAATTGGTGCATGATCACTAGTATGACAATCATCTAATGTTCGCCAATTAAATTCAAGTTAGAGCTTACAACTGAGAGGTCAATGCAGGACAAGTTACCTGTGTGAACTTGGAAGTGTGTAGGGTCTCCTGTATTAAGGAGTCCTACATCTTCATTCTCCAAAATTGATGATATGATATTACCCCTTGCGTTTGCCAAAACATCACCCCATAGAGGAGTTCTACTATTAAGATCTCCTAGTAAGAGAAAGGTCTGTGGAGTTTTTTAATCACCTCTACTATATTATCATATGAGATTTTATCATATGGAAGCAAGTAAAGAGAATATTTTGAGTATTTTCTCTCTATAACAATCTGTACAACCACTGCCTGAAGAGGAGTAGAGATGGACAAAGATATTTGGGGAACATCTCGACGAAAGTATATAAGATTTTCTCTATGGCTCCCTGCTCGTTGATCATATGGTGTCCTATAGCTAACATACTCTCGAGGACAAGGAGTATTAGCATCGAACTTGCTATCTTGTAGACCTACAGATATAAGGAAGTGCTAAAGTACAAGGAGCTTAAGTTTTTCATATTTTGCCCTTAAACCCTGGCAATTCCATTGTAGAATGGAAGAACAAACTATGGTTTATTTTTTGGAAAACACCTTAGATGAAGTCTTCCCATTGGCAATATTTGATCTAACAATAATTCATAGTGTTATCTCTAGAGAGGATCTTGATTTAGTGGGTTTTGTGTTCGTCTTTTTCTTTGCGTTCTTTTGATCTAATTATTGAGGAGGGTAGTGGACCTCTACTTGAATTTCTGATTTGTTCAATTCACCTTCCAATTGATCAGAAACATCAGCAGACAAGAGATAATATTTATTTGAAGTCGTAACTTTGATTTTTCTTATGGTAGGAGGTGAGAGAGATGGATATCTCTCTCTTTTTCGATTAAAAGGTTATGATCTGTCAGGTTTTTGCATCTTCCCCACTACAGGCTCACCAGGTAAATTGGTTTCAAGTGGAATCTCCTTCAGATCATGCAAGGATACGGCCAGAGAGAGGGAGTAGATGGTTTTTTGATACCTTTCAGATCTCTACGTATCTGTTTTTATTTTTTCTAAAATTTCTGGATATAGATTTTCGATGGAACTTTCAACCTCTTTAATTACTTGCATATGTTTCTTTATATTAGAAGTGGGAATATAATTTTCGTCCGTGTGCTTTGGCAAGATTTTTCTTCAGAACCATTGAAAAGGGTTGCCCCGGTCTTATCTGCTTTTCAAGTGCTCTTTTACGAGCCTCTCTAAATGCCTAATGGCCTGAATTTCTTTTTCAAAAATAAACTTAACACAGCTTTTAAATGTAGCTTGGTGTGCTTCCCAACAATGTATGCAATTTTGATTTCCTAAGCATACTCCATGACTATTTTTTCCACAGTTGGCACAAATAGCTGGCTTTTTATTTAGTTTTCCCTTGTATTTTTGGCTTAAATGTCCATACATTTGGCAATGATCACATCGTAATAGTGGAGGGATAGAAGGTTTCACCTTCAAAGATAATCAACCAGCTTTAATAACATTTGGTAATCTACAATGATCAAATGTTATAATGAAAGTAGCAGGAGCAATACGTTGTTTTTCAACTCTTTCTCATTCTGACTACTTTTACTACTCCTTGACTTTTCAGTTCATCCTCAACTTCTTTTTCGTCTGTATCCAGCAATTCTAAAGAATATATCACACCTCTACTCTGGTGTAAAGTAGGATCCAAAACGCATTTTACACTATGACCACCCAATGTTGTAAGTCTTTTTAACCTTTCACCTGAATGGGGATAGTGTCTGTATTAAGAGATTTCCATTTCCCTGGTGAAAAATATTTGGCTTCCCTCCACATAAAGTGATTATTTCCCTATTAGCTTTAAAACCTTTCACACGCTCATTTCTTCCGTTTTCAAACTGATATAATTCTTTTTTTTTTTTTTCATGATACACTACTTCATAGTGACCAGGTAATATTTCTACTTTTCTATATCTTTCTGTTCTGTCGTCATTTCTCACTCACTCTCTCTTCTTCTCTAGTGTTTTCTTATCATTATTTCTATAACGCATATAAGGTTCCAACGTTACAATATTAGAACGTGTGTTGGAGCTCTCTGTACCGACGTCAATGTTTTTATTCTATAGGTTGTCAACAGGGGGGGGGGGGGGTTAAGAGCAA
>NC_090734.1:51074341-51084341 GCF_036898095.1 Palaemon carinicauda
GCTTCCCGGAACTAGATCAGCTACTGGCTAAATTCAGCCTTTTTCTAGATTGCTCCACCCACCGTTGATGGCTTTATGCAGGTACATTTCTGCTACTTGCAGTGTATTGGTATTCTTGCGTGCTCTCTTCTGGAGTCTGTTGAGCCGGCGCATTAAATCCCGGCTTTAATGAGGACTCGTCAACGCATCTTCGTCTTGACCACCTCTGGCAGCCTTAGAGCTTGTGGTGATAAGTAGGGAGGTAGTCGCCAGGTAGGAAAGATTATCTACCTTGTTTTCAGGGTTCGGACTCCATGTCCTTCCTTTGATGAGCAGTCCTATGGAGCTGTACTTCCTACAGTAGTAGTGTGCTCGTAGATCTGTTACCTTATTTGGAGCTTTGGGAGTTGTTTTTCTACAGCCTCAAAGAGTGTGATATGGCTAGGTATTTGGTGTTTTTTTTTTTTTTTTAGTGTTTAATTACTTTATTCAACTCTCTCTAGTTGAGAGTGTTGTTTCCCGTAGGGGAATGTTATTGTAATTACCGATTTGGGTGTTTCATCATTAATTGACTCTCTCTTTTGTTGAGAATGTGTGGTTCCCCGTTGAGGAATATCGTTATTATTGTTTAATTGATACTTGTTGATTATTAATTGATTAAAGTGTTCATTTAGTTATTTGTTCACAATTGTTATTTGCTTAGTATCAAGTTGCATATTGTTAGGTAGTCACAAGGTTGGCTTTTCAGAAATTTTTTTTTTTTTAATAAATATTGTTATGTTTTTTCCAAGTGTTTTCGTAACCACTGGCCAATTTTACTGCGGATATTACTTCCAACACTGTCTTCCCTAATCGTGCAATTAGAACTTCCACCACGACCCACCAAGGTTCGTGACAATGAAGGATTTCGTCCTTCTCCCACGTTGTTAGTAAAGACGAACATTGTATATTAATTTCATAATTTTTTTTAATGTTACGAGCGGAAGGTGGGGTAAATTCAGCTGAGAGAGATTCCTCACACAATGTTAACACCACTTCTTCAAATTACTATGTTGGGAACCTTACACCGCTAGAGCCATGCCTCCACGGCACGAAAATAATTTACTGGAAATTTCTAGATGAATCAAGTTACATATATAGAACCTAGAAATGCAAAGAAAGCAGAAGAGATCCACCCTATCCCTTTGAAAGAGCCAAAGTTTGCCAACACTCTCTTTTATCAAGTGTTTGTAGAGTATCCTCTTAAACGTCATTAGCGATTTATATCCAACATTTATTATGTATAGTGGTGTTCAAACTTTTTGTAAGATTATTGGATGTTGATTCAAGTGTATTGTGTTAATGTAAGTACGTTTTAACATAAATTTTTGTAACTGGCCCTGTGATATTTACGTTAAACAGTGAAGGAAGTGCATTAAAATTTTTGCTTAGCCGTTTTGTAACCTCTTCTGAACCAAAAGACGTGAGGGTAATTGTGTAGGAGACCTCCGCACTCGATTTAAAAGTTTCTAAAAGTAGAAAACGAAAGAAAACAGTAAATTAGAGCTACAGTTACCTTGAAACTGTGAGATAATCCTCCTACAACCACCTAACTCTTACACAGAAAATGTAAGCATAAACCTACTACTACAATTATGGGGGACCCCAGTGGGAAGCGGGGTTTTTGGGTGGGGGGAGGAGGAGAAAAGTTATTTTTCGGGGCACTACCGAACCTAATACAACTACCTACCCTACCCTGGGGGCCATGTACCCCTACCAAGGCATACCGGGGGGGGGGGGGCCTCCGCCTCCCCTGCGACCCCCCCTTAAGGCCACAGTAATTTTCAGGCCACCACCGAACCTAAGACACCCACCTAACCTAGCCTATGGGGCCCTGTACCCCTACCTAGGCCTACCGGGGGGGCTCCGCCCCCCTGCGACCCCCCCTTAAGGCCACATTGAGTTTCAGTTTAAACGAAACAAATTCAAATGAAAACGCCTTTTGCAAAAAAAGGAACACAAACTTCAAATTAGTCTCAATATCTAACTTTGCGTTTCCAAACCATGTACCTTTGAAACAAGACACGAAAAAATTGCACCTCCTCTTCCTTTTCCCACGAGTAACCACACTACGATCACACTGGAATGCTAATTTGTTGTAATCTATACGGCACACATTTTCACAATTAGGGCACTTTTTCTCTGCCAAAATCAAACCATGACGTTGAGCAAATGCAATTAGCAAATCAACTTTCCCTGAATAATGTACACAAAAATCCCCATAAGAAATAAAGAAATTGTCACAAGTGACACAGTCGGAACGGGATGAAGGTCCTGCTAATTGCTCCATACTTCACGGCAAAATGAGCTTTTCAGTTTGAAGGGAGATCCGAGACGTGCAAAAATATTCCTCCGCGGAACTTCACGTAAACTGTGGTAACTGGTGGAAAAATAGCAGGGATAAGTGAAGTAATAAGTGTCAGCATTGGCTAGATTTGTAAAAACCGCCATGATTGGTTTTCAAACAGTGTGACGTCAAGAAAACACCTGTTATTGGTTAGAATAGCATTGAAAACTAGTCTGCCATACGCAGTAAGGCGGTGAAACAGCTCATTTTAGCCAAGACATCACACAGTAAACAAAAACAAACACTTAGAAAATATCCAAGTGAAACATAACTATACACACAAATATCTTCGTTAAATAGAAGCTGCTTATATATTGACTATTATATAAGCGTTCTATATGATATAATAGTGAATTGTAGGTGTTTAAATTCTTCAAGATCTTCCGCCGAGCTCTCCTACACATTTACCGACGTGAGTGCAACAGTTATATATGGTTAAATGTCATTATTGTTTAATCACTAGTGTTAAGGTTAACTTTTTTTAATAATTGTCAAAATTATATATTTTTAGAAAAATAATTTCCATTGAAACCAATGATTGTGTGATTTATTATGGAGAATATTTTTTTGGGGTCTTACTCGCAGGTCTAGTTCTGATATATATTTTGAATAATTTATTTTGGTGTTGATTATTAATTGTTGTAACTTTTTATAGAATATATTTATTTCTGTGAAGTATGTATTATTTCGATCACTAATGCTTGGTAGTGTACTTGGTAGTGTAAGATGTTGGTTTTAGATTAGTTCAAATGAGATAATCACCACGTTTTCTGTTTAAATATATATAAAAAGACCTTTTAGATATTCAGTGTTCATATATATTGCTTCCTGAAAGTTGTGTAATTTTCTGAGCTCTGTATTATTTCTCGTATGAATCACACTAATGTAGAATAAAATAGGTGAGTTTTCGAGCTCAGGAATTTACATAATTCGTTAGTATTAATATATATTTTGGATTCTTAGACCTAAGGATCGAGAAAGATTGTTTAAATATTGATGGTAACAAGGATGCGTTTATGATTAAAGGTGTGAACAGTTTTGTGTCCATAGGATTATGTGTATTGTTAGGATATATTTTGGGAGTGGTATAATATTTTTGCAGCACAAAATGGCACAGTTGAATGTAAAAGAATTTTCGGAAAAACCAATTGTTCAGGGATTGTCGTAAGCTAATGTGACTAAAGCTCAGAGGCTCTCTATTTTCATGGCATGTGGTGGCCATGGAACAAATGGAATGAATCATATGTCTAGCTTTATAAGCTTTGATAAACTCAGGAAAGTTGTCAGAAGATATTGTAGCATATCGCATACTTTTGAAGAAGACTGAACCAAAAGATGTAGCAAAGCAAGTATCAGTTGACTTAAGAACTGAAGGAATGAGAGCAGAAAGGAAGGAGGAGGCTGAGATTCAACAAATTGCAGCATAAGAGAATTTGATTGAGTTGAAGACAATGGAAAAAGGGAGAGAATGGAAAGAAAGAGAGAGAGAGAGAGAGAAAGGGCATGAGAAATTACAAGACTTGGGAGGGAAATGAAAGCAAGTCGGGAAGAAAGAGAGAGAGAGAGCACAAGAAGAAAATGAGAGAGAACGGGAAGAAAAAGAGAAAAACGGTAGAGAAATTGTCGACTTGCGAGGGAATTGGAACTCTTCAATGCTTGTGCAAGGTTGGCAACTCAGACAATGATGACCCTTTCTATGCACGTACCAGTGTTTAATATGGCGGATGAACAAAGGTTGATCTCAAAATTCGCAGAAGCTTCCGATGAATTCTTTGATCATTTTAAAACGGTCATGTTGATAATGGAATACCAGATGATAAATGGCGTTTGTTAGCGCAGATTGTCCTTATAGGAAGAAGACGCAGTGCATATCTTTCCTTATTTCAGTAGCCGATGAGGGAGCATTTAGAGGTTAAGAGGAACGTGCTGCAAGTGTAGGAGATAACCCCTGAATAATATGGTGAAAGATTCCGAAGTTTGCGGAGAGAATAAGGACATGACTTTCCTGGATTACGCTTATAAAATACAATAACACTTTTAGAGATGGATAGAGGCTGCCAAAGTGAGGGAGGTGGGTGATTTAGAAGATTCGATAGTGCTGGAACAATATTTACAAAGAATTCCTGAACATACACGAACGTACTTTATAGAGAGAGAGAGAGAGAGAGAGAGAGAGAGAGAGAGAGAGAGAGAGAGAGAGAGAGAGAGAGAGAGAGAGGGTGAAGAAACTTGATAAAGGTGCTTCGCTGAGTGAAGATTATGATATAATCAGCCAAAAACCCTCCTCAGGTATGAAGTTTCAACCGTTAATTCGATCTAGTGTCAAGTGTTTGCAGAACCATGGAAACCAGCTCTGTAATAACTACAGGAACAGGTTCAATAGTTAATGCAGAGGTACCACTGGCCCTATTCCAAAGCTGAATGTAACAGTACCACAACAACAATTGTTGAATCGTCCTCCTTCGGGTATCGTGAAAGACATTCAGAAGATTAATATCGTCTGTTATAAGTATGGCAAGAGAGGCCATATCAGTAAGGAATGTTGGTCGAACCAACCGAAAGCAGTAGCCCAACTGGTCAATGATGATTCAATTGCACAGAAAGCAAAGACGAATAATCAAATGAGAAGGGTTGATGAGGAACAGTTGACGAATGAACAGGAAGAAAAGGAAGCAATGGATTTGGAAGAAATAGAAAACTCAGCTTAGAAGTAGGACAGATGAGTTGTAAAAAGCTAATAGAATAGCAATGGAACGATGCAACATCAACAGAATTATTGTACCTTGTGGTCGATGAGATGGAGGTGAAACTGTGTCCCACCTGGTATTATCTTAAGGATATATTGCTTTTGAGAAAGCATAGACCCGCTGATATCCTTAAGAAGGCCGAATGGGGATATATCATCAGATATTAATTTCCACACTATTGAGAAGATAGGTATAAAAAGTAGCGCATGAGACGAGACACATGGGAATAAGGAGGATGACAGAGAAGATTACGAAACACATTCTGGCCTGGCAAGCATAAGGAACTGAACTATTTTTATTTCGTGCACATCACGTTTGTTATATGGCGTGAAAGCCTAATGAGTATATCAAGAAAGTTCCCATATAACCAATTGAAGTAAAAGGAGAACCCTTCAGCAAGGTAATGATTGAAACTGTTGGAAAGTTACCGAAGACAAAGAAAGGTCGCGGATATATGTTAACCTTGATGTGTCTAGTGAGAAGATACCCAAAAGCCATACCCATCAGGAACATCAGTGCCAAAGTAATTACCGAGAAGTTACTATACTTTTTTAGCAAGCATGGTAGTCCTGGAATTGTATAGAGTGACCAAGGAACAAATTTAACGTCAAAACTGTTTCAGAGAGTACTGCAACGAAACGTAGATGTTATTTGAGGTACGAAATGCTTCTCTAGAAAGCATGGGATATAGCCCGAATGAAAGAGTGTTTGGAAGAGAAGGAAGAGGACCGATTAAAATGTTGGGAGGAAAACTGAAAGATCTATTACAATTGGCAATATTACTTCACTCTGTAAATGATTCCTCAAAATTTCCATAACTCCCATTTTATCTAATGTTTTTTAGCGTCTCCTAGCTAAAGGTCTTAATATGTTTGCTGAAGGTAATTAGCTGTTCCCTAGTTTGCAATTTGGTTTCATAAAGGCCTTCGAAAATGTTATGCCTTTCTTACAATCTCCAAAGCTGACCAAAAATCCTTTGATTGTGGTCAGGAAGTTCGTATAATTGGCTTAGAGTTTAGTGCTGACTTTGACTGTGTTAATCGTAAGGCCTTTATTTTCAAACTCGAATAATTGGGAGTAGGTGGGTGGTTTCTTAGCATCTTTACTGAATTTTTAAGCAATAGATCTCGAAGAAGTGTTGTTGATGGGCATCATATAGAGTATAGGAATGTGATATCTGGTGTTTTTTAGGATAGTGTTCTTGGCCCAATACTTTTCATACTATATTCACATGACATGTAGTTTGGTTTAGAAAGCAAGCTTGTTGCATAGGCAGATGATGCTACTCTCTTTGCATGAATTCCATCTCCTGAATGTAGATCTGGGGTAGCTGGATCCCTTAATAGAGATCTAGCTAAAATTAGTGCATGGTGCAAATTATGGGGTAGGAACTTGAATCCTAAAAAAACTCAAAGTATGGTTGTAAGTAGGACAACGACCGTGGCTCATCAACATCCAGATCTCGGCATTGATAATGTTTCTTTAACCTTGTAAAACGCTTTTAGAATTTCATGAGATTCTCGATGGCAAATTTACTTTTGAGAAACACATTAGGTCTTTGTCTTCTTCAACTGCAAAAAAAATCGGCTTATTGAAAAAGTCTTTCAAGATTTTTGATGATCAATCTATTTTGGAAAAGTTTTTCTTTTAATTCTTCCATTTTACCTTGTATCGAGTAGTTCTACTGTTTGGTCTTCAGCTACTGATTCGCATCTCAATTTGTTGAACAGAAACTTACGGTCTATTTCTTATTCCTGATCTAGATATCAATCTTTAGTTCATTATGCATGTTGCATAAGATTTTTCCTAATTCTGACCATCCTTTACATTCAGATCTTTCTGGACAGTTCGATCTCTTCAATATTTCTAGATATGCAACTAATTTCAATAGTCAGGCCTTCTCCATCATGAGGTTCAATACTATACAGTACTCTAGAAGTTTTTTTTTTCCAGCTGTGACCAAGTTGTGGAATGACCTCCCTAATTGGGTAGTGGAATCAGTAGAACTTCAAAAGTTCAAAGTTGCCACATTTTTTTTATGTTGAACAGGCTTGCAAAAGTCTTTTTATAGTTTATATCATATATCTGTTTTAATGTTGTTAAAATATTTTATCTTAATTTTCATTACTTCTTATATCGTTTATTCATTTCCTTTCTCCCTTCACCATAGGGCAATTTTTCACTGATGGAGTCCCAGGGCTAATAGCATCTTGCTTTTTTTCATCTACGGTTGTAGCTTAGCTAATAATAATAATAATAATAATAATAATAATAATAATAATAATAATAATAATAATAATAATAATTACACACAAAAAAATACATCACATTGCCATTAAGGAAAGGAGAAGGAGGACTTTGAGAAATGTAAGAAGCTAATGTTGTTAGGATATTGGTAGTGATCACCAACTCCTGTATGCCACACTGAGAATAAAATTTAAAGCACCAAACAGAAAGATAGACAGGATATAAAGGTTTGATAAAAGTAAACATTTAGAAGAAGAGCACCGAGAAAAATTTGCCAATTAATATAAGAATCGATTTGCAGTCTTATAGAATTTTAGAGATGAAGAGCAGACAATAAACGAAGAATAGTGTGATATTCAGAGCATATATCAGTCAGCTATTATAGAATTCTTTTGGCACAGATATAAGTAGAAAGCTATGGGTAAAAAATGATACTTGGGATACTATAAAACGGACACAAAAACAGATATTGATTAGTGAAGGTTTTCGATCATGTAATGAAAATTACAGGATAAAACATGCTAAGTATTCATATTGATAACGAGGTCAAAAGAAAAGCCAAAAATAATTGAAGAGAATATATAAACAGTAAAGCAGAAGAGGCTGACAAAGCTAACAATTCAAGAACTTGCTCTGGTGTGAGAATTGCTTATAGAATTATTATTGAGATCTCTACGGGAAAAAGAATCGAATATGAATCAAAATGAGAGATGGATCTCTTATAACAACAGAAGAGGAAGAAAGACAACATTGGATGGAACACTTAAGTGAGTTTATGGATAGGAGATATGAAGGCAATAATTTGATCCATATTCCGGAAGCTGATGAAGACCTTCATGTGCCCATAAATGAATTTAATGTGTTTGAAGTTGAAGCTATCCTTAAAAGACCAAAGAGTTGGAAATCCCCCAGATACGATGGAATAACTGCCGAGATGAGGGCTATAACCATACCAGTTCTGATAAGTGCTCAGGACTACCAAAAATTAAGCTCATATAGACCTATTTTGAATGTATCCTATGTTTCAAAAGTTCTTTAATACGTTATTTTTCAACAACTAGTCAGTCAATTATAAGTAATAGAAATTTTGCCAGACAATCAATCTGCTTAAAGAAAACTATACTCTACTGAGACAGCAATCTGCTCCGTTGTAAATGATATGCTGGAAATGATGGATGAAAATAAATGTGTATTTTAATAATAATCGATCTCAGTGCAGCTTTTGATACAGTTGTGTGAACTGCTACTAAATGATATACGGTGCATCGGCATTGAAGATCAAGCTTTCAGATACATAAAAGACTACTCGATTGGTAGGAATTACTGTGCGCTTAATGGAAACTCTTATTCATCATATAAACCTTAAACATAGGGTACCCCAGGGGAGTGTACTTGACCCAATCATATTCTGCATCTATACTATTGGTCTATCAAAAATACTATAAAACTATGGTATAAAGTTCAATCTATAAATGATATAGATGACGCTACTGAAACTCTAAACAGAATCGTTGATAGTTTTTAAAATAAATGGAGGACAATTAACCACTGAAATTGGATGAGAATATGGTGGTGGGAAAGAGAAACACTGTGAAAAGCTTGGGTAATATTAGAATGATCATAAATAATCACCCAGTTTCAATATCTAAAAAATTTCATGATCTAGGCGTATTTATTGCCTGTATCTTGTCTCTCAATGCCAAAATAAATAATGTAGTAAAATCAGCTGATTATCATGTAAGAAATGTTGCTTCTACAAAAAAAATACCTGGTAGAAAATTCTTCAAAGAAACTTATGATGAACCCTCTTATTTCAAGGATTGACTTCTGCAACTCCATCTATTACAATTTACCAAAAGTATAAATTAAGAAAATACACAACATAATAAACAGAGGAGCAGGACTGGTAAAAGGTGTCCAACCTAGAGATAGGATCACCACTATAATAATTGATTTACACTGGCTGCTGATTAAAACAAGAATTTAATTATAAAAGTGTAAAGAAACCCACAAAGTTATCAGAATCCTCGTCCAAAATGCTCAAGAGAATGGCTACATATTGTGCAGCCAATAAACTGTGTTGACATGAAAATAGTTAGAGATAGTTTCAAACTATTGGAACCCAAGATACAAGTCTACTGTACGCTCCAAAGCTTTTAAATAGACTGTCCCTAGATTATACAATGAGCTCCGATGAGACATCCGAATGATTGAAGACCTTAAGGCTTTCAAGAGGAAACTGAAGATATTCTTATTCAGTGAGTCGTTTGACAACGACGTTTAATAGTGAATGGGCAATAAGTGATACGAAATGCTGTGTACTGAGAACGAACAAGATAAAATGACATTGGAGGTCCTGTATAAGACCATAAAAGACGCGGTCAGTGTAAGTAAGGAAGTAGGAAATGATGAGAAATTAAAAAGTTTGTTCTAGGAAGGGTAGAAGTTGCACTGGCCATATTTTCATTTTGAGACCCGTTGTACAAGAATGCGTAGAATATAGAAAGCCCGCTGTTTGATTTCAATTGTGGAATATAAAAAAGCCTTTTATAGTGTGCATCGGCCTGTTTTATGGAAAATTCTATGTTAATTTGGCATTTCTCTTAAATATGTAAATTGGGTTAAGTCTATTCATGAGCAT
>NC_090734.1:51091841-51096841 GCF_036898095.1 Palaemon carinicauda
TGTCTAAAGACCATGAAATGGGCTTTGGAGGTGCTGAAGGTCTGAGCCTAGCACAGGCTTTCGGGACTTTATTAAAGATCTCGTTACCTAGGTCGACCTGGAAGGCATATAGAATGGGTCTTGTCAAAGCAGACTCACACGCTGAAATCGTGTTCGCTGCCAACCCTTGACCATGGAGGTGGGGAAAAAAGATAAGCAGAAGTCTGTCAAGATCTCCTGCGGAATCTTCGCCTTGACAAAAGGCCACCCATTTTCTCCAAGATGACTCATATTGCCTTCTAGTAGATTTGCATTTATATTCCTCAATGAAGTCTATACTGGCTTTCGAAATCCCGAAACGCTTTCTCACCGCTAGGGAGAGAAAATCATGAACTGCAGGGTCCGGGTTTTCTGTAATGAAGCGCAGACAGTTGACTTCTGGACTCGCTGGGTCAGAACTGGATCTGGTAGTGGTACAAACTTCAGCTACAGTTCCAATGCCAGGAGGAACCACACGCTGTTCGGCCACTTGTGGGCCACTATTGCCGCTACCCTTTGAAGGATCTCAGTTTGTTGAGGACCCTCAACAGAAGGTTGTGAGGAGGGAACAGATAAATCTTGGACCATCTGTTCCAGTCGAGGGACATCGCGTCCACTGCTTCCGCTAAGGGGTCCTCGTACGGGGCACGTACAGGGGCAACTTCTTGTTGTCTTTCGTCGCAAAGAGGTCTATCTGCAGTTCTGGGACTGATTCAGAATGAAGGAGAATGATCCTGCGTCTAAGGACCATTCCGACTCTATCGGTGTGAACCTGGATAGAGCGTCCGCTGTCACATTGCGGACTCCTTGAAGGTGAACTGCCGACAGGTACCACTTCTTCTTTTCCGCCAATCGGAAGACGGCCAACATCACCTGGTTGAGAGGTGGTGACCTCGATCCTTGTCAATTCAAGTATCTTACAACTACCTCGCTGTCTATTACCACTTTATGTGGAACGAATGACGCGGGGAGACTTTCTTTAAGGTAAGGAGCACTGCCCTAGCTTCTAGAAAGTTTTATGAGAAAGGTCTTGAATAGCCTGGACCAAGTCCCCTGGACTTTTTTCCGATGAGAGTGACCTCCCCATCCCTCCTTTGAGGCGTCTGAGTGAATCGTCACCGACGGGGGAGGTGGCTGAAGAAGAACCTGACTTCTTTAGATGTCTGGCTTGGGACCAAGGCCTGAGAAGAGTACTTAGCCGAAGCGGCTGGTCTTCTCAGATCTCTTCACGCGTTTGATGCATAACTTCTCCAAACTCCGATTGCATCCTTTAGCTGTGCTCTTAGCACTGGGTCTGTCACCGAAGCAAACTGGAGAGAGCGCAGTACTCTCTCCTGCTCGTGTCTTGATATCCTTTCGGAATCTTGAAGTCTCTTGACAGAACCCGCTATCTCCTTCCTTTTCTTCGCTGGGGTGGAGAAACGGTGTGACAAAAGGTCCCAGTGGATCTTAGTCACTGGAACTTTTGAGATGGAGAAAGTCGAGACTTTTTCTGTTGATCTTGAAGCCTAGGTACTCTAGGAACTGGATCACTGACTGGAAGCTTGCAAGCATTCTGTCTCGGATGCTGCCCACACCAACCAGTCGTCCAGGTAGGCTACTACCTGAATTCCCTTTAGGCGAAATTGTTTGAGAGCTACGCTCGCAAGCTTCGTAAAAATCCTTGGGGCTATGTTTAGCCCGAATGGCATGGCTCCGAAGGCGTATAGTCTTCGCTGTAGCCTGAACCCTAGGTAGGGGGAGAGTCGATGGCTAATTGGAATGTGCCAGTAGGCATCTGACAAGTCTATAGAGACGGAATATGCCCTCTTGGGCAGTAAGGTCCTTATGTGTTGCAGTGTTAGCATTTTGAATTTGCAATTCACTATGAACTTGTTAAGTGGCGACAAGTCCAGAATGACTCTGAGCTTTTCCGAGTCTTTCTTGGGAACACAAAACAGCCTCCCTTAGAAATTGATGGGCTTCACCCTTTTTCTCCAACCGTTCTTGAACGTACTCCTCCATAACGGGGGTGGAGTGTTGGAAAAACCGAAGGTACGGGGGTGGAGTGCTGTACCAGCTCCCGCCCAATCCATTCTTGAGTAGGCTGTGGGCCCAGGGATCGAAGGTCCACCGATCCCGAAATTTCAGAAGTCTCCCTCCTACCGGTATGACCTCACTTGGACTGCCGTCCTGAGGTCTTGCCTTCCTGACCACGACCACCCCTGAATCCCCTTCCCCTTGAGGGGCGTCTAGACGAGCCTCTGGCTGCTCCTCTAGGCTTTGCTCGGAAGGAAGTAGACTGCCCTTCGAACGCTGGGGTGAAAGCCGTGGACTGTGTCGACACGGCCTGGGGTACCCACTGAAAGGTGGTCGGGGTTTGTGCCACGATCTGGGGCACTGGGGGCAATGGCAATTGCAGTTGCTGTTGCTGTCTAAGAGGCTTGGCTGGCCGAGACGGTAGCCTAGTCCTCATAGTCTTCCTCTTTGGTTGAGGACCCTCATCCGGGGAAGACTTTCTTTTGATAGCCAGGTCCCACTTCTGGAGAAGGTTTCTATTCTCCAAGGTGGCTTTATCAAAAACTTCTTTGACCAAGTCGGTAGGGAAAAAGGTCTTTTCCCCAAATGTTGGAGGAGATTAGTTTCTTTAGCTCGTGCCTCACTGTAGCCGAGGTAAACACGAACTCCCTACAAGCTCTCCTTGCCTTGACGAAGCCATAAAGGTCCTTCGTCACTGTGGCCAGATGAGGCTTGGCCACTACCATGAACATTTCATGGACCTTGGGGTCACTTGCCATCGTCTCGAGAGTAGTCTGAAGAGACATTGAGGCAGTCAGTCTTTCTTTTGTATCGAACTCACTTCGCAAAAGAAAGTCAGACAGCTTAGGGAGGTCCTTGCCGAACTGACGTCCGGCAATATCAGCCTCCAACTTTCCCACTTAGAACGTAAGATGGACGTCCTTCCAATCTTTGTGGTCCATAGGCAGGGCCAGCGACAAGGGTTTACACTCCTCTAGGGAGGGGCAAGACTTGCCGGCCTCGATTGCTTTTAGTACAGCCAGAAACCCTTTCTGTAAAAGGGGGAAGGCTCTAGTAGGCGAGGACACAAAGGAAGGGAGCTTCCTATTCAATGCAGCTACCTTTGAGTTAGAGAAGCCCCTCTCTTCATCGAAGATGAAAGTAGAGCTTGAGCCTTAGCATGGTCATCACTATGACCTCCTTCGGCTCTGCCTCCTCCTTTGAAGCTGGTTCCTTCCTCAGCCGGACATAACAGTCCGGATATGGTGCCTTGCTGGGCCAGAATTCCACCCTCCAGGGGAACTGAGCCCAGCATATCCGAGATGACGATCTTTCCAGTCGTCATCGACATGTGCTCAGCATACCTCCATGGGTTAGCATCCGAGCACAAAGGAAGGTCTTTCACATTGAGCTTTTCTGGGGCCCATGTGATTCTGCAAGGCACTGCATTCGCAGTTCCATTGCAGCCGCCTTCTCCTGATTCTCCTTCTGCATTTGTTGGATCATTCCAACAATAGAAGAGAGGGCCTGTCCCAGCTCTACTGGGAGACCGGCCGATGTAGAGGGACTTGAACTTCATCCTGGGCTTCTGCAAGGAGGTCTTCCTCCTGACACCCGTCCACATCAGATATCCTGTCATTTAGCTGGATGTCTTGCATCGCGACCGCGACTTCAGCATCCACCTGGATCTGAACTTAGGGGATCTCCTCTTGAGGCTGGGGAATCACTGCATCAGCTGATGCCTTAGGGAAAAGATACGCCCTCATCTTCTCACTTGGAAGATAAGGGCCAGAAGTGTACTTTTGGAAGCCCCTTACCCAGGTACGAAGCTTCTTCCTAGCTATTTAAATGTCTCATTAATCAGGTTAGTGCACACAGTACATACCTGAGGGTCCCAATACCGGAGATCATCCTTGGAGACAGCGTATGCTGCGTGTCTCCTACAAAACTCATGTCCGCAGAGGTTCTTGCTGCTGACATTGCAGAAAGCACTTCCCCACTTCGGAGTGTCCTTCTGTAAAGAGAAGAAATTTCCATGAGTATCAAGTGAACTATGTATCACTGGATATGCATAGTATAGCATAACAATTCAGAAATTAAAGACACACACTTGTGTTTCCCTCACAACCCATTGCTGCAGCCTTCCAGATAATAAAATCAAAATGGTTTATCTCTACTAGAGTAACCAGTGCAAAGTTTCCAGAGGAAACAGGTAGAGCTCACACCTAGGCAATGATTTTAAAATCCGGGATAATAGACAGGGAAGAACTCTGCTTCTTGTCTGAAGGCAACAGCAAAGGGCCGTGCAAGAAAACACAATAGTGTTAGAAGATACAGTGCTGTACCTAAACTTTTACTATAGTTTTCTTCTTACTGTATATGCTATACAGAAGAATACTAGTACAGTATAGGAGGATGTGTGCCGGCCTGCCTTTGCTGGCCGGCACACACCACAATTAGCTTTAAAGTATACTACTTAACAGCTATAGGGCGGCAGCCCTCTGGTTCAAATGCCTGTGCTGGCGGCAGCAGCTGCCGGCCAGCAACAGCCAGTGTTGGCCGGCAATGATTGCCGGCCAGCAACTACACAAGGTAGTACCCAGCTGCCGGCCACACTCTTGGTGACCGGCAGACAAGGACTGACATAAGCCGGCCGGCAAAGGTACAAGACCGATGCCAGCCGGCAGCAAAAGAACCAGAAGACTACACCTGCCCGGCTGCCGGCCTCATAGGCCGGCCGGGACAGGTACAGTACTAGAAGAAAATAGAATGGATGCCGGGATAAGAGTGTACACAACCCCCCAAGCCCGGCAACCGAAAGAGTGCATATAAGGAAGGGGAGAAACTTAATTCAGGCTTCCTTGATCAATGCCGTCCGGCTCTGCCGGCAGGCATGGATGAGGGACCAAGAGAGGTCCGGGAAGCACTCGAAAACATAAGACCCTTGCTGTCCAGCATCTCTGCCGGCCGGCAATGGGCTTAGT
>NC_090734.1:51100935-51105935 GCF_036898095.1 Palaemon carinicauda
AGTATGCATGTGTTGATGACCTTTCTGTAATCGTGTAATTGTTTTCTTTTACAGGGAGTTAAGATTGAGTGTGTATAATTTATTATTGTATTATTGTGGTTCAGGTGTTATTTCTGTCTTGTTATTATGTATTAAAATTAAGGAAATTTTTGTGGTATTTTCTTTGTCCCCTTGAGTTGACTTTGCACTCGTATTGATATTTGGTTACTATTCCACCTTTAGTGAACTTAGTACTGTATGATGGTGAATACTATTTGATAAGTGTAGTGTTTTGAGTGGTGGTCAAAACCAGCCATCACAAGTGGCGACCGTGACAGGATTGTTCGTTCCTGAGTATTCACCTGTTTGTGCAAAGTTAATTCTTGGGGTAATTTTTTTTTTTCAGGCAGTGTATTTTCACCTCCTCGGTGTTGTTTTATGTAAATTTAGTGTTTTGTGTGAATAAGTGATCATGGCTGTTAACGTATTCGAACTCCTTAGAGGAGAGGGGTGGCAAGAGAGGTTGGCAGAGTTAAATAGGGAAGACTTGGAAATTGTTGCAGAGCATTTTGAATTGGAATATGATGTGTCCATTAGAAAGGGTGTATTGCTATTGCAAATTTATGATTATGTTAAAACTGTAAAGACAAGTGGGGAACAAGAGGTGAAACCTGATAATGTAGTGTCAGTAGAAATTTTGGATAGGCAAATTGCCCTGAGACAAATGGAATTTGAAATGGAAAAGTTTAAGGCAGGGGAAAGAGAAAAGGAGAGGCAGCATGAGATTGCTATGAGAAACCCAGTTTCTTTTTCCCCCGCCCATTCCCCAAATAGGTAGTAACTCCTGCTATTAATTTATCGCAGGCTCTCAAATTTGTACCTAAATTCGGAGAAAATAATGTAGCAGAGTTTTTTGTATCATTTGAGAGGATTGCTGCAAGGTTGGAGTGGCCCCAAGAGTATTGGACCACTCTTATACAAAGTAAATTGGTTGGAAGAGCTCAGAGGGTATATGTAACGCTGGAGGAGGATCTATCAGCAGATTATGAGAGTGTGAAGGCTATTGTCTTGAAGGCCTATGAGTTAGTCCCTGAAGCTTATAGGCAACGCTTCCGGAACTTAGAAAAATGTAGGGAACAAACTTATGTTGAATTTGCCAGGGCGAAGGAACAGTATGCTAGCGATTGGTTCAAGTCCAAGGAGGTGGGAGATTTTGAGAAATTGAAGGAGTTAATGTTGGTGGAGGAGTTTAAAAGGTGTGTCCCGGATAAACTGAAGGTCCACCTCGAAGAGTTGAAACTCGAGACTGTTCAGGAGGTAGCCATCGCTAGTGACGAATATTGCTTGTCTCATAAGAGTGAGTTAGGGGGAGTAACGACAAAGGTGAATTCTGGTTGGGTTAAGATGGGTAGGAATAATAATGCTAATCCTAATAATAATGCTAAGGTGTTTAGTAGAAATAATCAGGGAAGTAATAATAATCAGGGTAACGCTAATAATAATTTTTCTCCTAACAGAGGCAATAGGCCAAATATATATAATCCAGAGAAATTGAAAACATTGACGTGTTTCTTTTGCAATAAGAAGGGGCACGTAAAGAGTATGTGTTATGCGTTTAGAAAATCTCAAAATGCTAATGTTAGGCCAGTGATGGGTGTGGAAGAGAGAGAGAGAGAACCTACCCCAACAACATCCGCTGATCAATGACTACCTGGTTGTTTTGACAGATATTTGTCTTTCGGTAGTGTCTCCTTCGCCAATTCTTCCGAGAAAAGACGAGTGCGTATTTTGCGTGATACCGGTGCAGCTCAGTCTTTGATTCTAAGGAAGGCATTACCTTGTAATTTTGTACCCAAAAGTGGGGAATTTGTGTTATTGGCTGGTTTTCCTGATTCTGTAAAGTCATATGCTATTGAAAATTTTAATTTAATCTGCCCTTCCTATGCAGGGAATTTGAAATTGGCCATAGTTGATAAATTCCCGGTTAAGGAGGTTGATGTTGTGTTAGGGAATGATGTGGCTATGAAGAATAATAATTGTCCGATATTGATAAACCCTAATAGTGAAGTAGCAGCAGTTACTCGTTCTAGTGCTAGAATTGTTGACGCTGCAGAGTCAACAATTGATGTAGATTTAAGTAGTTTAGATCGTAGTGATAGCCTAGCTGTAGATCTTGGAATGTTAACGGACAAGTTAAATTGGACTACTGAAGAGCTAATCAAAGCCCAGAAAAAGGAGTTTCGGGAACTCCCTATCGAGTCAGGGGAGGTGTCTGATATGACTGGTCCAAAATTTAAGATAATTAATAATATTTTATATAGGTTGAGTAGGCCTATGGGGGTGGATAATGTTGATTATGAAATTGTGAAACAGATAATGGTTCCTTTTGGTTACAGGAAGGAGTTAATGTCATTGGCGCACGAAAGTGGTCTGGCCGGCCATTTTGGAATTCATAAAACTTCTTGCAAATTGTTAGGGAATTATTATTGGCCGAAGTTGAAGGCAGATGTAAAGAAGTTTGTCAATAGTTGTGATGTGTGCCAGAGGGTCGGTAAACCCAATCAGCGGATTCCAAAATCGCCTCTATGTCCTATTCCTGTAGTTTCCGAACCTTTTAAGGAAGTCATTATTGATGTGGTTGGACCATTACCGAAGACGCGTAGTGGTAATGAGTATATTTTGACAATCATGGATAGGATGTCTCGATATCCCGAGGCAATACCACTACGTATAATAAAAAGTGTTAAAATTGTAGATGTACTAATTGACTTTTTTACCAGGTTTGGGATGCCTAAGATTATTCAATCGGATTGTGGTTCTAATTTTGTTAGCAGGTATTTCAGAGATAAAATGCCAGAGTTAAATATAAAACATGTGACCTCTTCTCCATATCATCCGGAAAGCCAGGGAGCTCTGGAGAGATTTCATCAGACCCTGAAATCCATGGTAAAGAAATATTGTTTGATTAATGGTTCTGAATGGGATAAGGAATTACCTTATTTGTTGTTCGCTTTTCGTTCTGTCCCAAGTCAGTCTTTAGGTTTTTCGCCTTTCAGCCTTGTGTTTGGCCATTGTGTTCGAGGTCCTCTTGATGTGGTTCGTGAGTCTTGGGAGGGAGACGTCCCTGAGGTTAATTTATTGGATTATGTGTATAATCTAGGCGATAAATTAACCAAGGCTTGGAAATTTGCGGGTGAAAACTTATTATGTAGCCAAAAAAGAATGAAGTTTTTCTTTGATAGAAGGTCCAAGGCACGCGACTTTGCGGTAGGCGATAAAGTTTTGGTTTTGTTACCCTTCCCAGGGAATCCATTGAAAGCTTCTTTTTCAGGTCCTTGGAAAATTTTGAAAAAAGTAAGTGAAGTTAACTATTTAGTGGAGACACCTCAAAGAAGGAAACCTTTTCAACTGTGTCATGTAAATATGTTGAAAGCTTATATGGAACGGGAAAAAGTCATTCCTGTGGCAACTATTGGGAACACGGTAGATTCTGAGAACAATAACCATTTTTCTTTTTCAGAGGGGGAGGGTATTGATGATAATTGTTTTAATGGATGTGAATGGCGGTCGGATAATAGAAAGTCTTTGGAAAAATTTTCGGGAGTAATTTCACATTTAGGTAAGGAAGAACAAAGGTCTTTGAAAAATTTAGTATCTAATTATAAAGAATTATTTTCGGATGTACCGGGTAGGACTTCGGTCCTTGAACATGATGTAGAGGTAGGTAGCGCCACTCCTGTGAAACAATCGCCTTACAGGTTGAATCCCTTCAAAAATGAGGTTGTAGCAAAGGAAGTGGATTATATGCTAAAACATGACCTAATTGAACCTAGTCAAAGTCCTTGGTCATCACCTGTTGTATTGGTAAAGAAATCCGACGGTGATTTCAGGTTGTGTTTTGATTACCGTAAGTTGAATGAGTTGTCTAAATCTGATTGTTATCCATTACCTCGAATTGAGGATTGTATTGATCGAATGGGGAAGGCCAAATACATTAGCAAATTCGATTTGTTGAAAGGTTATTGGCAAGTTCCTCTTTCAAAGCGGGCAAGGGCCCTGTCTGCTTTTGTAACACCACAGGGATTGTTTCAATGTAAAGTTATGCCGTTTGGTATGAAGAACGCGGCTGCTACCTTTCAGAGGTTAATGAATACTTTAGTCCATGGTTTAGAAGGATGTGTTGTGTATATTGATGATATTGTTATTTATAGCGATGATTGGGAAACTCATTTAAAACGTATTAGGGCACTATTTGAGGTGTTGAAAAAGGCAAATTTGGTAATCAATTTAAAGAAAAGCGATTTCGCAAAGGCGAAGGTGGTATATTTGGGTCATGAGGTTGGTAATGGTAAAGTTGCTCCTAAGCAGGCCAATATCGAAAGTATTGAAAATATGGTAGTCCCTAAATGTAGGAGGGATGTCCGAAGATTCCTTGGTTTGAGTGGGTACTACCGAAGGTTTGTTAGGAATTTTTCGGATATAGCCGATCCGTTAACAAATCTCTTGAGAAAGAATGTAGCATTTGTCTGGACGAATGAAACTCAAAGGGCTTTTGATAATTTAAAGAGAGTTTTAATTAATTTCCCTGTCTTGAGAGCTCCTGATTTTGACTTTCCTTTTTCTCTTGCCACGGATGCAAGTGACGTTGGTGTAGGAGCGGTGTTGTTGCAGAATGACGAGCAGGGAGTTTCTCATCCTGTCGCATTCTTTTCAAAAAAATTGTCCTCCGCCCAACGTAGGTATTCAACTGTGGAGAAAGAGACACTTGCGTTAATATTCGCTATTAATCATTTTCAGGTTTATCTCTCCTCCTCAGATACACCTATTAAGGTCTTGACAGACCATAATCCCCTGACCTTCATCAGCAGATACAAAAATAAAAATCAACGATTGATGAGGTGGAGTCTCATGCTGCAAGAATGGAATTTAGAATTTTCCCACATCCCAGGAAAAGATAATATTGTTGCCGATTTTCTCTCTCGCAGCGTTGAATATTAATTGATTGACAGAGGGCTATGCAG
>NC_090734.1:51110935-51115935 GCF_036898095.1 Palaemon carinicauda
TACATCCGAAGTTGGTTCTGGAACGGATTAAATTCGTATGTAGAGGTTCCACTGTATATATATATATATATATATATATATATATATATATATATATATATATATATATATATATATATATATATATATATATATATATATATATATATTGTTATAATTTGCTTGATTTTATTCGTGGCATGTAAAGTTGCTTTCATTATATTTTTGTTATGCCATAAAATTGAAAATAAGAAAAGACTGGGTTAGGTTTTTCTCGCTCCCACTGAAGGTTGTTATTGTTTAAGTGGTACTTCACCCATGAGTTTTTTTTTTTTCCATGTAATTATTCACCGGCTTGGTTGTTTGGGGATTTGATATTCGTTGCTCGACTTTTGGTGGGGACCTTTGGCTGAGGATGAAGGGAGTATGGATTCGGCTCCTTAGCGTGGAGGTTCTCTAACCATATTACTGAACGACACGGAGATATCTACTTCCTGAAGGCCTTGCTGTTTTCAAGGGGCCGTTTTCTACTGTATTGCGGAGGACATTGGTGGTGTTCCTCCTCCTCTTGATTAAGTTTCTGTAGAAGGTGAAGCCTTGTGTTTGAGACACTCCTGTGCCCTGATTGAGCGCTTTTCCTGTGTTGTGACAGTGTGATATACGCTACTGTTTTTCGTCTCTACTCCTCGAGACATTCCTGCTGCCCCTGGATGGGCATCCTGGTCCTGCCTTCGTCTTGGAACCTCCGGAGTCGTGAAAATGCTTAATTCTGTTTTGATAGCCGGTAAGGATATAAATTGAGTATTTTACTGTTGGCGTTACTGACGCGGGTCAGTGTATCCTCCGGCTACAGACCTACTCGTGATTTCAGAACAGTGGATCGACGGCAGGTTGTGTTGAATTGTGGAGCTATCATCCCTAGAGTTTATTTCGTGAAACTACCTTTGATGTTAGGTCAATATCTATCGGTGATAACTAATTTAAGTATTTATGTATGTGAACATATATTTTCTTGAATTGTGTAATCTAGGATTAAGGTCATTTCCCCCTTTTATTTTTTTCCTCTTGAAAACTATCAGGTCTTTCTAGAAATAGGTTGTTTTCCTTCCTCCTCCTAATTACTGTCTCTTGTTTTATCGTATGAATGAGGATTATTTTTAGGTGAATTATTTTTTGTAAACCCTAGTCAGTTTTTTTTTATATACAATTTTGCGGGTTTAGCGTGATATATCTTTGTATATAATAAATGTTCAAGTTTTTCATGAGTAATTTTTGTTTTCCTCTTTGAGTGTTTTTATTTGTGGTTTTCACTGTTTGGAGATCTTGCCCCTTGGCTTTAAATTCTAACCTTTGTGGCACTGATCATAAAAAGGAAAAGAGCCTGTTTCTTTTGCCGTAAATGGTGATTTAAAGTTCATAACATATTATGGCGACCTTGATAGGATCATCCAGCAGTGTCATCCACGATGGCATTCAAAGAGGTGTTTAGGTCAGTGAATGGGCTTAGGTAGATTGTTTTCAGTTCACCCAACTTAGTAAGTAATCATGCATTATTTTGAGGAGGAAGAAGCCGCTGCTACTCAATTTTTAGCAGACCCTGACTGGGAGAGGAATCTGTTTGATCTAAATCGAGATTAGTTATGGATATTGGTTGAATTTCTAGGTTTATGTTTGCCTACAGAGGTTAAGAAAGGTCAGCTGTTATTTGAGGTCATTAAAGCTGCTAGGATGTTTAAAGAAACCGTAGGTAGCATCAGTGATGAGGAAACATTAGGATGAGGAAAATGGTGAAAAAAAGGTAGTAGGTGCCAGAGATGTGGAGGAAAAGGAAGACGATGTTAGAAATAAAAATGGAGAAACAGGTAATAGAAATAATGTGAATGATGGTGAGGTAACCCAACTGAAATTGGATATTTTAAAGGAGCAATCTAGGATTAAAGAGTTGGAGTATAAAGCACTTCAGCTACAAGCAGAAGCAAGAGCAAAGGAAAGGGATCATGAAATCCATTGTTTAAAATTGCAGATGGGAGCTAATTATGGTAGTAATCGTAGTGATAAGGATAGTTTTAACCTGTTAAGTGCCCTGAAACTTGTTCCCCAATTTAATGAGGAAGACGTCTCTGAATTCTTCATTTCTTTTGAAAGAATTGCTAAGAAGTTGAAATGGCCACGGGACATGTGGACCACTTTGGTCCAGTGTCGTTTAGAAGGCAAGTCCCAGCGTGTATATAATACACTTAACGAGGGTTTGTCATCTGATTATGATTCAGCGAAAGCGATAATTCTGAAAGCTTACAATCTCGTTCCGGAGGCGTACAGACAAAACTTTAGGAACTTTAAAATGAATCCGGATATTACTTTCTTGGAATTCGCCCGAAAGAAAGAACAGTTCATGGACGACTGGTTAAAGTCCAAGGAGGTTGACACGTTTGGAAAATTACGGGAATTAATTTTGACCGAAGAATTTAAGAGGTCTGTGTCGAGGGAGCTAATGATTCATTTGAAGGAGTTGAAGATTGATTCTTTACAGGATGTGGCAATTGCTTCCGATGAGTACTCCCTTGCACATAGGCAAGACTTGGTAAAAGATTTTCCCAAAAAGTTCTCTCCCTGTAATGGAAATATTCACCAGGGAAAACCTTATCAGAAAAGGTCTACTGATTTTGATCAAAATAAAAGTGTTAACCGTAATGTAGATATCAGTAAAAACGGAAGTGTAGAATCGCTTAGTTACGTGAATAGTAGTAGGTCTGGTGGTGGTAGTGGACGTAGAGAATCACAAGAGTCTAGTTTATGGTGTTATTGGTGTAATAGGAAGGGTCATACAAAAGTGAATTGCTTTGCTATGAAAAATTACTTGAAAAGGAATAAGGAGCCTGTTAATATTGTTTCTGCTGAGAAATCTTCAAAGAAAGAGGTATCAAACGAAAGTAAGTGACTAAAATCTGTTAAGTACATATCGAATGGAACTATTTTTACTGATGTTGATAAACGAATAGGACGTAGCGTTAAGATTCTTCGTGACACTGGTGCAGCACAATCTTTAATTTTGAAAAAGTCTGTACCTAGTGGGTTTAGATTTTCAAATACTGATTTTGTAGTTCATGGAGGATTTCCTGATACTATTACTTCCTATCCTCTCGAAACCATGTATCTAGAAACTGAGTATTATAAGGGAACGGTAAAACTGGCAATTGTCGACAGTTTACCTCTTCCCGGTATTGACATGTTATTTTCTAATGATTTGATGTTGCATGACAAAGCAAATTATTTCCCAATTTTGAGTGTTACAGAGATAGAGGATGATAGGTATTTAGACTTTTCTGTATGTGATCCTACCTCTGTTATTACTCGTTCTCGTGCTCGAGAGATTGATCTCGATAATGTTAATTTAAACTTTGATGATATTAATGGACAGACGACTGACACGATGACGAGTAGTTGTAGTAATAGTAGTAGTAAAAATATTTTGTTTAATGATGTTGAATGGGATGTTGAGGCTTTTAAAGAAGCCCAAGCAAATGAATTTTCTAATTTTGATGATTCTAATTTTGATGTTGATGTTGATGATTTATCAAAACCCGTTTTTCTTAAAGAAGAAGGTTTGGTGTACAGAGTCAGTAGGTCAGATAATGCACCTGCTGATCAGGCTTAGGTTAGGAAACAATTGGTAATTCAAGAACGATGCCGTTCTAAGTTGTTAATTTTAGCGCATGAGAATAACCTCTCAAGACATTTCGGGGTCAGGAATACGTTCCAGAAACTCTCTGAAAATTTTTTTTGGCCTGGAATGACTCGTGATGTAAAGAGACACGTATCATCTTGTAAGGAATGTCAACTTGTGGGGAAGCCAAATCAGAAAATTTCAAAAGCTCCTTTGAGTTTTATTCCGTCGGTGGGGGAACCTTTCAGGGAGGTGATTATTGATGTGGTAGGTCCTTTACCGCGGACACGCGAGGGACATGAATATATTTTTACAATGGTTGATAGGATGTCATGATTCCCTGAGGCTGTCCCACTGCGGAGTATTAGAGGGGAGAAAATTGTCGAGGCACTGGTTTGTGTTCTTTACGAGATTTGGTATTCCCAAAGTTATTCAAAGTGACGGTGGTACGAATTTTACAAGTAGGTACTTTAATGAAAATTGAATGAGTTAGGGATTAACCATGTTACTTCTTCCCCTTATCACCCTGAAAGTCAGGGCCAAGTGGAGCGATTCCACCAAACTCTTAAATCTATCTTAAGAAAATATTGTTTGGAAACAGGTTGTGAATGGGATAAAGAGATCCCTTATGCTTTATTTGCAATCAGGTCAACACCTAATGAGACTGGGTTTCTCTTCCTTTCAGCTTATATTTGGACATTGTGTTCGTGGTCCATTGGATGTTGTGAGGGAACACTGGGAGGGAGAAACCCAGACCACCTCCATTGTCTTTCTCGGAATTATTTACAAAACAACACTCTTTTAGATATCACATAGAATAGTATATATTTGAGGTTCAAAGTGGGTGAGGTTCTGCCCAACATAGCTCCTTTAATGAGGTGCTTACATAATTCAGACTATTTCCATTGACTTCCTCTGAAAATTTCGCATAAAAATACACTTTAAGTTTGTATGTAGAATTGGATAGGCCTCTATCTGAAGTTTTAGAAGGGTGGGGTATTTTGCCCACATAGTTCCCTCAGGGGGATACTTAGAGAATTAGGACCACTGGCATTATCTTTCTCTGAATATTTTTCATAGAAATACACTTTTAGTGTTTAGCTAGATTCCCTAACCTTTCTTTCTCTGGGGATCCCACACACATATACTGTTCCTCTATAAACACACACACACAAACACACCCACACACACACAAACACACAGAGGCACATACACACATACGACACATAAGCAAACCCACACTCACATGCACACACACACACACGCGCGCGCGCACGCACTCACACACATGTATATATATATATATATATACATATATATATATATATATATATATATATATATATATATATATATA
>NC_090734.1:51131636-51151636 GCF_036898095.1 Palaemon carinicauda
TAATACTTGGAACAAGACCCTCCAAGTAGTGATCAATCTTCTATTTCGACTGAGTGTCGATGAACAGTAACACTGTTACTATTACTATTTTTTGCTAAGCTACAACCCTAGTTGGAAAAGCAGCATGCTATAAGCCCAGGGGCTTCAACAGGGAAAATAGCTCAGTGAGAAAAGGAAACAAGGAAAAATACAATATTTTAAGTACATTAACATTAAAAAAAATATTTACTAAATAACTATAAAAACTTTAACAAAAGAGGAGGAAGAGAAATTAAATAGTGGGCCTGAGTGTACCCTCAAGCAAGAGAACTCTAACCCAAGACAGTGGAAGGCCATGGTGCAGAGGCTATGACACTACCCAAGACTAGAGAACAATGGTTTGATTTTTTAGTGTCCTTCTAGAAGACCTGCTTACCATAGCTAAAGGGTCTCTTCTACCCTTACCAAGAGGAACGTGGCCACTGAACCATTACAGTGCAGTAGTTAACCCCTTGAGAGAAGAATTGTTTAGTAATCTCAGTGTTGTCAGGTGTATGCAGACAGAGGAAAATATATAAAGAATAGGCCAGACTATTTGATGTATGTGTAGGCAAATGGAAAATGAACAGTTACCAAAGAAGGATCCAATGTAATACTCTGGCCAGTCAAAGAGCCGATAACTCTCTTGTGGTAGTATTTCAACGGGTCGTTGGTGCCCTGGCCAACCTACTACCTATAATCAACATTCTTGGAAAAGGGAATTGTCACTAGTTGTACTACTGCTTTGCATAAGTCGTCTATCTGGTCGTCTCCAAGGTTCCTGGATTCTTCTTTATTATTTTTCAATACTGTCTCCATCACATAGTTGTTCCACATTTCCTTTATTACCTGTTGCATGTTGAACATCAGGAGTACCATCTTCTTCCGGTATCCGGCCTTCATCAGAATCCTTGCCGGGCATTGCTGGGAAATCATTCAAATTGAAAATATTTAACATATGCTTACTATCCACATTACAATTAACTTCCTTATGAGAGTCTCTTCTGCACTTGTAACACGCCTTTTTTGGCCATTATAATAAAACACAAAATTATAACCACAAATACTGATGGAGGATGTGATATTTTTTTTTTTTATTTCCATTTTCACATTGCGTGTTCTATTTTGCAGACCACTCGCTTTCCCATGAGAAAAAGTATTATGTCTTAGATGGAGATCTTTCATATATTGTTCAAGGACACTAATAAAAAGGAAGTCTTCTATATCAAAATGTGCATAACGTATTGATACATAAGTATATATATTAGCGTGCTACTGTTATAAGCACACATTGAGTATGTGTTGTTTCAGATGTATGTAAATGGATAACTGAATACATCTTAATAGTTTTTAAGTATTTATTCTATAAAAACAACAGAGTTAAACATCTCCATCACTGGAGGAAGCTGGGTTGGTCCAGATGACCAATTCTGGTGAAGTATAGATATGAACTGACTAACTTATCGATATCACAGATATCGTATGCTCAGTTTATATTAGTCACGTCACAAACTCGGAAGACACCTGCATCCGGTGACGTCACAAACTTTCACACGCTTGAGACAATGTGTTGACGTTAAGAAGAATGTCAAATTGCTGAGGTTTGCATTGTATGTCCTGTTTACGATTTGAATGACTACAGCAAGTCCCAGGGTTAGCTCCTTCAACCAACATGACATATTACGTCATTTGTTTTAAACATGTAATATTAACTATTCTAACTATTACATTAGCTCGGCCAGCTATCTCAATTTTTTTACAAAAATTTAACAACAAGCCAAAACATGGTTATTAGGTGTGACTGGACATACGTAATATTCTTTGTTTAACTTTAGCCATAATCAACCGAGGATGAATGTCCAAATAGGCACATTAAAAAATAATAACAATAATGCATATAAAAAAGATATTACCAAAGCAAAAAGAAAAATGCATGATAAAACAAAGATCATATATATGGTACATTGCTGGCAAATGATTATATGGTACCAAAAAAAAAAAACTTCTGACTTACATATGATTCGGTAACTTGATAAAGAATAATTGTTACCTTTGTCAGAAACATAATACTCAATTTTTAGTGCACAAACACGAATTCCTGGTACGTACACGTACCACGGTTTCGTACATATATATATATATATATATATATATATATATATATATATATATATATATATATATATATATATATATATATATATATATATATATATATATATATATATAGGGCTGATATATTTTATTAGATGCCCATAGATTCTGTTATATATTTTATTTTTTTTTTCTCTTTTCTTTTTTAACATTCCGGCTTATATATTTTCATTAGATGCCAAGAGAAAAAATGATTTATATCTCTTTTTTTTTTTTAATGTTGTTTTAAATGTATTTTTAACAATGCAAATGTAGAAAATTTCTTTAATTACATATTACTAGCGTACTAACAGCTTTTCATACAAACTCTTCCCGACAAATTACTCCTTTAGCGAATGAGGTGGCCACTCAAACGGCTTTGAATTGAATCAAATAGGGTGTATTGTCGGGGCTAGGCGAATCGTTCCTTTTTAGCTGCTTACTGTGCCGTAACCTACGCCAAACAAGGATGTTCACGGCGATAAATATCACCTCCGTGATACTCAAACCAGCTAGTAGTATGGGGTGAAGAATTTCCTTATAAGTCGGTGACAGGTGGTCCATTTCGGTTATTTTCATCAACCGCTTGGCAACTTGTCTGTTGTACGGGAGAGGAAGTGCTGGCATTGTAGAGGTCCACGTGAAGTTCGCGAAGTAGGCTCGTTCTCTGATGATTGTCCGTAGACCAGTCACCATGGAATTCGGGGAAGTCCCGACACAACCATCTGCTGCGACGAAGATATGGGTGAAGGACGTGGATCCGTCAGGGCATGATACATTGAAGCCGTCCTTGTCGTATCGTATCCACGAGCCATTGTTCAGTCTGCAATTGAACTCATTATTGTCAAAGGGATAAAGCTTATCCAGACAATTTTCACTTGTATGGCAGAGAGCACCTTCTAGCACTATACCTAACTCGCATGACTCCATTATGTTTTTATGGAATTCAAATGAGTCAGCTGTACATATTTTTCTATCCATTGCGTCTGAACAGTGAGTTAATTGATTTAAGTCTTTAATGACCTTATATGTTTCCTTGTCTGGGGAAATCAATACGTGTCCTGTTAAACTGGATATTACTGGATTTGAGTGATTCGTCATGAAAGTCGGAAATGGTGATATCCTGTAAGATTGCCAGGCATCAGAAGAATCAAAGGGAATTGTAATCATAATCTTGTTATTATCTACGTTTACTGTAATTAGGCTGTAATAAAATTCTAACCTATGTTCGTCTAACAAAGGAACATAGCCTAGTTTATCCCTTCCGTTCTCCAGAATTAACTTTAAGTAATTTATAGGCAACAAATGGGGCGACAATACACCTTTAGTTGCTAACGTGATAGCTTCTACATAATCCTTGGATTTCTCAATGAAATGTGTAATTCTGTTATGTATGTGATCTATCTTTGAATCATAATACGTTAATGTTGCCAACAAATCCTGTACTTCCATAATTTGAACGATATTATCTGAATGTTCATTTAATAAATCCATAATTTTATTGATTGAAGCTAACTGATTTCTTAGTTCTGACATAATCAATTCATCTTTATGAATCCAGAACTCAATTTTCTTATTTTGATTACTAATTTTAAGACGATTGGAAATTCCTAAACCTAAACTTGCAACAGACCCAAAGATGCTTAATGCAGCATAAATAAACGGATTCCGTCTTTCTTTATGTTCGTGTCCTACAGTCCACGTCAGAAGGTCATATGCCAAAGATCCTGTCTCGCCAGTCTTATTTTTCAAGTCATCAGATAGCATCTCTGCAACTTTTAATGTTGATCCAAGCAAACTCTCTGTAGTCAAATGAAAATGTCTTTTATGCAACTCATCCAATGATGCAGAAAACCTTGAAATGGCGGTTCTTAAGCTAGTGACATCATTCTCTTGAAGAAAAATTGCTTGCATATGCACTTCGACAATTACGTTGGTTGACGTAATAAAAATGTCTTCTTGTCTTTCAACTATGTTGCCATATTTAAAATATATATTTTTTGTCTTAGAGCTCATCCCATACGAGAAAAATGTCTGAGCGAGCAATATCACTCCCAACAACAAAAAATTCATCTTTGAAACCTGTAACGAGAAAAAATATATGTAATTACTCCTGTATTAAAAAGAAAACTTTTAATCATATAAAACAAAATAAAATTTTCCTTCACTTCTTTTCCTCTCTTTTCTTTTTAATTTCTTATGTGAGCCCCAATGGTACTATTCTCTCATCCGTGGGTTGGGATACGTTTTGAACTCTAAACCTATTGGCCGTTAATATTTCCAAAATGTTAAATGGGCCTTCAAACTTAGGTGTTAGTTTATAATTGAGCCCTTTTCGTACATTGATTTGAATATAGATGTTATCACCCACGGTATATGTTTTAGTTGGTTTCGCTATTTTATCATGATTCCTTTTCATTATGATTTGTGCTTCTTCTAAATTCTTTCGAAGGATATCATATCGACTTATACTTGCATTTATACATTCTTTTAAAGGATTTGATAGATTAGTTGTAGGCGTTAATACATGGAAAGGTGTTCTAACTGGGGTACCATACAATGCTTCATGCGGTGATATTTTAATTGATATATGATAGGAATGATTCAGAGTACTCAGTGCCGCCGGTATTGCAATATCCCAGTTGGGGTCTGATCCCCCTAGTGTTACCCTCAATATATTTAATATCTTCCTATTTGCTCTTTCCACTAGCCCATTCGACTCTGGGTGATATATCATGGTATTTATTTTCTTTATGTTGAGGAATTCACACAATGAGGTAAGAAAGTGATTATTAAATTCACCACCCGAGTCTGAGATTATCATGTGTGGAATTTCATGTTTACAAATGTAACACTCGTAAAACTTCCTAGCGCATTCAATCGCAGTTTTAGTTTTAAGAGCTATTAGTTCTGTATATCGAGTTAAAGCATCTATAATTACTAAGAGGTGCTTATTTCCTCTGTCTGACTCGTAAAATCCTGTTAACAAATCTAAATGTATTCTTTCAAAGGGTTGATTGGGCACAGGATAAGCTCCTAGGCTGACAGGTGTTTTCGTATGCCCTTTGTTTTCCTGACATGTGCGACAATTAGCTATGTGTCTTTTTATATCTGTAAGCATTGTATGCCAATAAAACAATAATTTGGCTTTCTGTGACATTAATGAGAACCCAGGGTGTCCATGTAATGGATTTGAATGCAACCAATTCAGGACAGTGGAAATAAGTAAGATTGGTACTACTACCTGGTCGTTAGTTACATGTGGTGTATTGCGGGTTTTCCTTGTCACAGTCCTACACAGAATATTATCTTTGATTATATAATTCTGCTGCTTATACTTTATATATTCCTTTTCTTTATGATTGTCTTTCGAAGCATTTATAATTGTTTATATTTTCTGATCTTTTCTTTGCTCAGTCTGTAACAATTCAGCACTCCAGCCTAAATCTTCTTGTTCAGATATTGTTTTTACAATAGGCATGGATGTTGATATATCTATTAATTCAGCTATAGGCTCCGTACAAGATGACACGGGGTTGCGTGATAATGCATCCGCAATGATATTTGCTTTCCCAGGTAAATACCCGATTCTTGCGCCAAAATCTTGATTGATCAAATGCCACCGAGTTCGTTTAGGGCTGTGGTTGAAGCCTTTAAAGAACTCTGTTAGTGGTTTATGGTCAGTAAGAACCTTAACGGGATAACCGTAAATTATGAACTTAAAATGCACTAGCGAATTAACAATAGCTAGTCCTTCCTTGTCTATTACTGCATACTTACTTTCGGAAGTTCTCAATTTTCGAGAATAGAAAGCTATCGGGAAAAATTGTTTATCATATTGCTGAAGCAATACCCCTCCTACTCCTAAGTCTGAGGCGTCTGTTGCAATGAAGAATTCCTTACCGAAGTCAGGAAAGTTTATGATAGGAGAACTACACAGTTCATCTTTTAAAGTATTAAACGCCTGTTGATGTTGCTCAGACCATATGAAATCTACGCCCTTCTTCGTAAGATCAGTTAAAGGAGCGGCTATTATTGAATAGTTGCGTATAAAACGCCTGTAATATCTACTACAACCCAGAAATTGCTGTATTCCCTTGACATTAGTAGGTATGGGAAAATTACGTATAGCCGACACCTTATCATGGACTACTTTAAGACCTTGGCTTGACACCATGAAACCCAAATATATTAATTCTGTTTTGAAAAATTCACACTTACTAATCTTTACCCTTAAGTTATGTTGTCTTAATCTCTGTAGTACTAGTTCTAACTTACGTAGATGTTCTTCTAAGGTGTTGGAAAAGATTACAAGATCATCCATATAGGCATGCAATAAATCCCCTAACAAGTCTCCAAACACTATGTTAATCATTCTTGTAAATGTTATAGGAGCACAACGTAAACCAAAAGGCATCCGTAAAAATTCATAATGTCCCCTGGCTGTGCTGAAGGCTGTGTATGGGATACTATCTTCTTCTAATGATATCTGGTGAAAGCCTTTAAGTAAGTCCAAACTGGTAAAATATTTATTCTGACCTAACAAAGACAAAATATCGTCAGTACATGGCACTGGGAATCGATCAGGGATTGTTTCCTCGTTTAGATGACGAAAGTCGACGCAGATACTCCATGTTCGATCTTTTTTCGGTACAACTATTAAAGGAAAATTATAAGGGCTGTTTGATTTTCTAATGACTCCTTCCTCTAACATTTTACCTACTTCATCATTTATTTCATTCTGGAATTTCATAGGGAGTCTGTACGAGGGTACATATATAATTTTCTGCTTGTCCTTTAACCTTATTTGATGCTCGATCACATCTGTTTTTCCTAAGGATCCATCCGTAGTGGAAAAGACATCATGATATTTAGTTAAAAGTTCAAAAATTTTCTGCTGTATTTCTTCGTCTTGAATGTCCTTACTGATTTTATTTTTAATAGATCGCAAAAGGGATTCATCCGCAACTGATTGAGAGTGATTGATTTCAGCAACGGTAAGAATACGATGTTTATAAACTTCTACATCCAAGATATGTTGATTTTTGTGAATTACTAAAGTGTTATTTAAATGATTACAGACTTCGATATTACATTGCTGATGTGAGCCTACTGTATAAATAGCTTGTGTGACAGACAATCCGTTAGTTTTCAAAGTATCGGAAAGGATTAATATTTCAGATCCCGGTAGTGTTTTCTTTATTTGCACTATTAAATTCGAAGGTATGTTTGGTTCGATAGATTGCGTGCAAGATGATATTACGGGTGAACGAGAATTCTGCTGGGTCGGGTATATTATTTCTTTATTAGTGAGACTAGTTATTGGTTCTTCAACGTACGTTACGGTTACATTTGTCGTCTCCTTTTTATCCAAAACTGATTTTAAGGTATTAGAAGACTTATAGAATTTCCCTTTGATATACACGCCGTGCTTGGCAGGAGCTAAAATAATGTTTTGATTTCCCATAGATGGGTATCCTATAATTACAGCTGGATACATATTAATGTTTTTTACAACAACAAATGTATCGGCAAACGTGCGATTACCGACTCTGAACTGAATATGAGTTATGCCTATGACGTTTATTTCCTTATTTCCTATACCTGAAAGTCTAATTCCTGATTTTTCAATCGGAAAGTTCGCAAACAACAAATGATGTGTCTTCAAATCCATAATATTACGTAGACTACCAGAGTCAAAAAATAACGTAAAGGATTTGTGTTCTAAATTTACAGCATATAAGGTTGGCCGTAACTCATTTTGGCTTATTATTGTATGAATTCGTTGCAAATCTACGGGAGCATGCACTGTTTTACTTAATTCGGCCGTGTGTTTCATAGGAAAATCTATTGTCTCACAATTATCTGATAAAACATTAAATTGATTATTCAATACTATTGATGTTGACATGAATGACCTTGACCCAACATCACTCTCTTCCCCTCTAGAGTTAACTATGTGGTATTTGCTTTACTCTGCACATTCTGAAAATTAGTCTGACCTTGCGAGGTCTGGTTTGACGGCCCAGGCTCAGCGATAATTGAAGAAGTGTTTGTTTGTTTCGGACTCTGAACTGCATTGACATTTTGTTGTTTCTTCTTATTGTTAAAATGAGGATTTTTCTTTTTATTTCCATATGGAACTGACTGTGGAATTGACTGTGTATTTCTGGGATATTGTTGTGTCTTACGCGAGTAACATTGACTATAAGAATGCGTTGCAGTGTTGTGAATTGAGCAAAATTTCATTCTACAGTCTGCGCTTATGTGACCTTGACGTTTGCAGTTATAACACGTCAATCCCGCTACTGGACTGTTAACTACGTTCACTGTTTGTGGTTTTGTTTCATTCTTTGCAAAAACTTGAGTTAACACGGGATCGAGATCTGGACACTTGGACATGTGTTTCTTTATCTGTTTAAAGACATCCAATTCCGTACTTGCAGGCGTTAACTTCTTATCAAAACACCGCACTAAAGCTTCAGGCAACATAAGTGTCATGCAAGTTAAATACATTAATCGCAAAAAATCTTTCACGGAGATGTTATCGTTAGTAACCCAAGTGGAATTACCTAAAATGTCCTGATATTCGTTAAGTCTATCAGCTATGAGAGCTGCTCTCTCAATAACATTAAGCCGATTCATAGTGGCTTGATTAAGTGTATTTCGTAACGTTAATACTACATCCAAGGCTTCCTCATCCCCATAGATCGCGCGTAACCTAACTTTGAAATCATCCCAAGTAACTGCTTCTTGAAATGAAACACCTCTTAAATACGCACTCGCATCCCCCTTATAAAAATCTATAAAACTTTTAGCTTCTTGTAATTGTACAAAAGGGTCTACGATTTGTTTGGCATTTAAATGGGCATCAACGGATGAAATCCATGACTCCACATTTTGTGGCAAGAACCCGTTGACCCGACCTTGAAAAGGAAGGATTGCTGACCTGGCATTTACAAGCGTCACAATTGGAGGAGGATTAGTCTGGCCTACACCACTAGGTCCAGGGGAAGGGCTGACAGGAGGAGCCATGACTGCTGTATTTTTTTTTTCTATCTCTTTGACCCCTTGCAATTCTATCAAAATATCTATATGAGTACAGACGCCCACTGCATAAATGCATATGTATAATAAAATTCCCCCAACAATGTTACTAATCCCAAAACATTTCCCGAGAATTTCTGAAAGAAAAAGGAATTAGCACAAAGAAAGAAAAATTCTAAATGAGAATTCGGATTTTCCTCTAACAAAGATTAGCAATTCACTCACCCCAGTAATAATCGACTAACGACTCGTGATAACTACACTTCACTGCCCAAACTAGAATGAATTAAAAAAATCTGTACTTAGCTTATATATGATGTCGACACGTCCTCTCTCTCTCTCTCTCTCTTGATGTTTTGTTAGCGATGTCTCGTTCGAGTTTCTTGTTGAATGTAGTTCTTCCTGGATATGTTTTGCAATTGTTGAACGCCAGTCCTTGGGTTTCCTAGGATGTTGATTGAAGATTCAGGTTGTATTCTAACATTTGTTGATGTTAGCTGTTTCGTTGGACTATAATACTTAGTCAAAATTGTAGATTCATGTAGATAATGTTGAGTTCTTGAAGATCTTTCTCAGGTTTTACAGCTTTTATTTTGAAGTCTTGAAGATCTTTCTCTGGTTTTACAGCTTTTATGTTGAAGTCTTGAAGATATTTCTCTGGTTTTACAGCTATTATTTTGAAGTCTTGAAGATTTTTCTCTAATTCTTAGAGTTTAACCGCTGTCTTAGAGTTTAATCGCTGTCTTAGAGTTTAATCGCTGCCACCATTTATTGGCGTGCTACTGTTATAAGCACACATTGAGTATGTGTTGTTTCAGATGTATGTAAATGGATAACTGAATACATCTTAATAGTTTTTAAGTATTTATTCTATAAAAACAACAAAGTTAAACATCTCCATCACTGGAGGAAGCTGGGTTGGTCCAGATGACCAATTCTGGTGAAGTATAGATATGAACTGACTAACTTATCGATATCACATATATCGTATGCTCAGTTTATATTAGTCACGTCACAAACTCGGAAGACACCTGCATCCGGTGACGTCACAAACTTTCACACGCTTGAGACAATGTGTTGACGTTAAGAAGAATGTCAAATTGCTGAGGTTTGCATTGTATGTCCTGTTTACGATTTGAATGACTACAGCAAGTCCCAGGGTTAGCTCCTTCAACCAACATGACATATTACGTCATTTGTTTTAAACATGTAATATTAACTATTCTAACTATTACATATACACTGCACAAAATGACTACTATAGTCTATCGGCTCCTTCATGGCAATCCGGGCGTTGTCTCCTACGTTGCCAAATGTCCTTCTCTGGAGTGTTTAAAGGCCTACCGCTCCTGTTTACCCTTTTAATCCCTGCGCTCGAATGTCTCCTGGGGCAATATACCGGACCTTTCTAGGGATTATCCCATACTACTGAGTTTCCGCATTCTCTAATCAACTCGTATGAGTGAATTTATCCACCTACACTCACAAATTTCATCTCGTAGAGGCTCTACCATTTGTATATATATATATATATATATATATATATATATATATATATATATATATATATATATATATATATATATATATATATATATATATATATATATATATATATATGAGAGAGAGAGAGAGAGAGAGAGAGAGAGAGAGAGAGAGAGAGAGAGAGAGAGAGAGAGAGATCCTGTGTAAATTTAGGCAGGTAAACTGAAATAGTGTCATAAAGATACATGGGTTACACAGAATTATCGACAACAATTAAATATATTATCTATACGAAGTATAGACGCCCAATTATCTTCATTAAGAGTATCCGATACACTTTCTTTTTATATTCTCATGCCTTCTTTCTATAGACTTTGTTCTAGCTTTGCAATTTACTTTGAATATTTTGTTTTAGGTTTGGCACGTTTTTATCTTCAAAATATAAGATACTTTGGCTTGAGTGTCATACCTGATGAAAATATCAATTTGTGTTTCATACTTTTTGTAAGGATTTATCAAAACAAATAGATGATAGTTTTGAATCATGAATGTTATACTGATAACGATACACAAGAATGCCAGGATTATAGAGATTTATTTCTGCACATCTTTTATATTAAAAATATGTAACATTTTTTTATTTGTATAACGAGGACTTCCTTCCATGTTCTTGGTAGGGCGACAGACTCCTTAATGACAGACTTTTTTTATTTAGCCGTGTTTATGGAGACACACGCTGTTTGACATATTCATACCCTGAGGTCAGCTTAACGCCTGAGAAGGATGTGGCAGAGCTGTAAAATTTTTCTGCCACGTTTATGAAGAAACGTGTAATTTTATTGTTATTAAAAGTAAAGAAATTACGAGGGCATTTAATAATCGCAAATATTTATTATTAATTAATTATATTTAAATTTTTTTAACTTATGCTGCCTCCATACACCATACAACGTGATGGTAATATTTGATATGGCATCGCCGCTCCCGGCCCAAACCCAGCCTTGTTCGCCTTAAAGGATCCGATAGAGTAAAGTGCTTTTTGGCCATTAAGGTCCAGTCACACATGCATGTTTAGGCCAGCCGTATTATCACGTATCAAAAAGTGCACGTATAACGTCAGTACAACGCAGTTCGCTGGTTCGTGCAACGTAGTAATTGTGGAAACGTCCCAGCAACCTAGGACGTACCTTGCCGTATGAACGGTACCTCGTGGATACCTGGCGGTACGGTGAGGGCCACGTATATTGTGGGCAGCTCACAATATACGTGGGTCGTCACGTATCCGTGATTGTACTTGACTATACGTTGGGCGCACGGGAGGCCAACCTAGGGGCAACCGGAACATACGTGAACATACGTAATGTATAACGTCAGTGCTAAGAAAGCCCAACGCCATCTTCACGTATTGTGGCTGTTTCCCCGCCAAACACGCCAACCCACACCACCGCCAGGTAGCGTTAAGGCAGCGGCGCGGCAACGTGGCTTCAGTGTGACAGAGAGAGCCGTACGGCTGGCCTAAACATGCATAAAAAAAAACCCTAAAACACGAAGAAACACAGCAATGTTATTAATAAGTGAATTTATAATTGGGATCTGGTACCTTCATAAGGTAATGCCCTCAGCAGATGAGTTAAGTATGATCTCCTTTATTAAAAGTAGAATATTCAAGACAAGATTTATATTGTTCAAGTCACTAGAGGATAAATGTCTTTTACATTTTACAAAAGAATATGTTAATTTGGATAAAAATGAGTAAATTGGTATGAGAAATTCCTTAATGATAATTGAAGTTTAAAGTATATAAAATATAGTAATCTTGATTTATTGCATTATCAGCTTGTCTTTATGTTATGTAAATATTAATATGACTAATGTTAGTATATGCTAATGATGAATTATAAACATCAGAAAAACCAATATCAAAATATAAATTATATGTTTATATAAATATGTATTTGTAAAAATGAACTTGTAAACTGTATATTTTCTTAATAAAAGTAAAAAAAAAAAAAAAAAAACACGAAGAAACAAAGGAGCTACCAAATATAGTAAAACCAGAGCAAGTGTGAAACTTCATCCCGATAATAACCATTCGATTTCGGTTATTATTATTATTATTATTATTATTAAATGCTAAGCTACAACCCTAGTTGGAAAAGCAGGATGCTATAAGCCCAGGGGCCCCAACAGGGAAAATAGCCCAGTGCGGAAAGGAAATAAGGAAAAATAAAATATTTTAAAAATAGTAGTTGGATGGTGAATGACTGTCAGGTACCGCCCAGCACCCTTTTTATACCTGGGAGTATAGAGGAGGCATGCCTGGCACCAACCTCGCGCTGATATACCTCTGACGAAAGTCTGACGTAGCTCTGACGTTGCTCTGACGTAGCTCTTATGTAGCTCTGACGTAGCTCTGACGGCACTTGACGTACCACCTACGTCACCATACCTAGTAAAGACGTTATGCTTGCGTGACCCTTCACGTACTACCTGGAAGTATGTCCATACAGTAGGTCCACATAACGTATGCACAACGTAAGTACAACGCACAACGGCTGCCACTCACGCACTACATCACACTAACGCAGTACTAACGTCATACTGACGTGCGTAGGTGCAACGTAGGTGCAACGTTGTGCGGCACAATTCAATACCTGTGTGGGCGTGGTTAAAAACGAACGTTTGGCCGCGTATGGGCATACGGGAGGACATACCGGGTGAGAACATGCATGTGTGACTCTACCTTTACCGAAATTAATCACTTTGTCTTCCTACTCTCGTATAAAGACATCAAAAACCTTTCCTCAATAAATTTCACAGCCACACTGTTATTTGGTATGTCCTGAGACCGTCGTATGTCTTTTTCATTTATTCTCAACTTATAGTATATGACATCAAATGCCGACACATAATCAGGGGTACATGAAATTTTTAAACCAACTGTAGTCTCTGGTTGAAGTCTTGCAGACATTGTAATACTGTTTGCCATCGTCTTCAGGTAGAAACGTCCTATTTTCTATGATGACGTCATATCGCCTGATGCGACAAGAAACCTCCGGCCTCATGATTCCTTGGAAGTGTATTGAGGCAAACTACGTCTAATATAAGAAACTATTAGACAAACTAGATAACTTGAAACACTAATTAGTTCACTGACATCTTACTCACTAATTGTACTCCAAATTCATAAGAAAAACTCAGAAATCTGTCTCAAAATCTCAAAAATAGCAGAGCGTTCCAAACGGCGTTTGTAAACAACCACAACTTCTTCCTCCTCATGTTACCCATTGTATGGAAATTGGCATTGCTTTTACTGGTGGCTAAGAGTAATGGGTAATCTCGAACAATAATATCTACATCATGCATATGCAAACTAATGGGAAGTATGATTCTTATTGGAGTACTTTTAGTTTTTGCTGATTAATTCTCTCAAAATCTGAAGGTTTTTATAAATGGAAAGAGTACAAATTATTGTTTTAAGGGTTTTGCGCAATAGTGATGCTAATTTGAAGGGTATTTATTTATCATAAAGGAACATTTGAGAGAGAAAATAGAGATGTACTACTCGAAGAGCTTGTAAATAAAAGGTACCAAGGGATCATTGCTAAGGTGGATTGAAAGTTATTTACGTCGAAAGGAGGGACATGTTTGGATTCAAGGGCAAGATTCTAAAGAAATGGATATGGTTATGCCACACATGAGAGTATTAATTTCAAGTCTGTATATTGTTCTTATGGATCGGATTGTGCGACACTCTTTTCATAGCGGCATAGAAGTTATGATATACGCATCAGTTGTCTGAAGTAATATGAGGGGTTGGGTGAGATTTTAAGAGACCATTGATATGATGTCTGGTAACTAAATAATCCTGAATAGACCTAATGGTCATTTGAGAAAACTATATATCCTATTGTTAGAATTTGTTGTTGTTAAATACTGTGTTCAAATAGAGAGAGCGAGTAATATGCTCAAAGCCATGGTTGTGTTGTAGGTGTGTGTTTATATGAGATATGAACTATAAAAAAGGGGGAGTTGAATACACAATAGTCAAGACAATACCTTCTTAATAAATTGAAGGATACCGAAGTGTGATACCATTCATATACACTCATGGTTAATTCATCCCAGAACTAATTTTGCGCTTCTTCATTTTTCTCACAACCTGGCCTAAACACACTAACAAAAGCTCAACATTCTCTACCCAACCTAACCCTTACCAATATTAACCGAGATGGTAGTTCCTTCCATTCCACTACCTTACCTGTTATTTATTCATTCAACAATAAAGTCATAGCCTTGCTTGCTCTTACCCTTTTAATCCGAGAAAATCTGCCTGTCACTTCATCAAACATCACTTCTCTCCTCCCTTTTATCTTTGTCTAAAACAGGGCCAATACATATATACACTTCTTTTTTAATATCTCACTGGAAGTAACTATACACGAGAGGGTATTCCTAGTCCCCTCGACCCGCCCATTTTTATAAGTACCCAGTGTAAAATAGCATAGTTTCCAAAATCAGATCATATACATAATTTTAAAATGTTTATAATTTTTCTAACCTAATTTTAAAGGAGAAAACATATTAAAACAATGCACACATAATATACCATATATATTTTGAGAAGCAAAAAACAAAAATTAAATAGTACATCTCACTTAGTTTGGTATAAATTCGCTTTCTTTATGTTAAACATCTATGTTTACTTCAGTATATAAATTTATTGTAATTGATAACATTTGACTCCATGGTTTATGTTGAAAAAAAAAAAAACACTATTGATATATCTCATGTAATATTATAGCAATGGAGTATCGTGAAAAGGACAGTTTTCTGGGGTTAAACAATTCCTGGAAGATTTCCTAACATTCACTCTAATATTAGATTTCTGAAAAATGAGAAGGATCCAATATTAACCCATAGATACAATCTCGTAGTCTACGCACCATTTATTATGAATACGTATTGTACTTTTATATTTATTATACATCTATAGATATATCGAGACATGATATTATAAACTGTGAATGAACTTATCTAATTTCTCAAACTATCAAAAGGGTCTTTTCATAATTTACTTTAGTGTGCTAAAATGACCTTGAAAAAAAAAAAAACTTAGGTGCTTGTATCCCCCCCCCCTCCTCATATGTCTCCACACTTTGAACTCAAGTGATGGTGGTTGAGAACTCATTCTTTTAGAATAAACCTTCTCTTGTTTATGCTCCACTTTTAATAGAAAAAAATTTCTAATAACTCTCTCTCTCTCTCTCTCTCTCTCTCTCTCTCTCTCTCTCTCTCTCTCTCTCTCTCTCTCTCTCTCTCTCTCTCTCTCTCTCTCTCGGTTTATAAATAAGCCTTTATTTTCAGAATTTTGAGAGTCATAAGTATTTAATACTGTAAAAGGTAAATTATTACCACACTACATCATATCACCTAATGGAGAGAAAACTGGCAACATAATTTTCTCCCCCGTGGAATTTGGTGATTAAAAAAAACGCCATACAGGAATTACTCATACACTATTTTTTTTAGCAAGGTCATGAGGTGTTAAGCGGTCATTATTTTTATTTGCATTAGCAAAATTCAGTCGAATGATTACATATAATTAGCGCAGTTTTCTAGTGTCCAAAACCAGATTAGCTTTCTATCCACATTTTCTGGAGAAATTACACGTCTTGAATCTATAAAAATTGTAGAATACATTGCTTTTGATATCACAAAAAAAAGAAAAAAAAATACAGATTAAGAAATGAATATTTTTGCATACAATAGAAGTATTGAAACCTTACATTTTATGAAAATATGCATACTCATCTTGCACTGAGGTCTTGCACAAGGATAATTCCAACACTATTGATAATTTCGTTGCATGGTGATTCCTGTTGTTAGAGTAGAACAAATCTTTAAATAGCATTATCTATGTATCATTGAATAATAACAAGATAGATTTTTTTAGTTACTTTGAGTCTGTCTTTTCCTCTCTATATATTTCTATTAATAATTCATCATTTACATACGCTAGGAAAAACTATCAGTATAGGATAAAAAATGTAGTTATCTTTACGAGCAAAGGAAATGTAATGATTTTTTTAATCATGAAATGAATAAAAACCTGATCTTTCAAAATAAGATTACTATAATATATTTGCGAGTTCAAGTTATGCCCTCTCTACTTCTCTGGATATTACATAAGGTAAACTTGTAAGCCCCTTTATTGAAGCCAAATAGTACAGTTTATGATTGGGGGGTAGTAGGCTTATGAAGGCACCAGTTACCCATTGAGATACTACTAGAGGAGTTAGGCCTAACTCATCACCTGCCCAACTCATCGTCAAGAAAATTCATTAAGGTTGAATAACAGAATTCAGTAGATATTAACAAACACTTTTATACAGAATTAAAGTATAACACTAATGATTATAAAAGTAAGTTAAACCCTATTTAATGAAAGCCCCTATATATGATGGAGTAACTACTGAGATGATTTTGGTCAAAAAGGAATTGACTCCCAGAATATTTACAAGATTATTTGGTAGAATTTGGCATGAAGAGGCAAATCTTGATGAATGGGAACTAGGAGTATTGGTTAAAATGCAAAAACAAAGGAGGTCTGACTGATTGCAACTCATGTACGTCAGTGTTCAAGAAAATATATAGTGTGCTCATCCTAAAGAGACTATAGAAAAAGATTGATGAAAAGCGAGAGATGAACAAGCAGGATTTCGAAAAAAAAGTAGAAGTTTTATTGAACCAAATTTTTGTTTTAAGACATGTTGTACAAGAATATGTAGAATATAGAAATACACTTTTGATGGCATTCGTGGACTATGAAAAGCCTCTGATGGTGTGCACCGGCTTATTCTGTGAAGAGTCCTGCTTTATATATGTGAATATGTAAAGTGATTGTTTAACATTGATTAAATCTGAATATAAGCATATTAAGTGCCAAGTTAATGTTAATGGAGTCTTCTCAAATGACTTTCCTATGAACAATGGAGTACTCTAAGTGAATGTATTGTCACCTATATTGATTATCCTACTCATAGATTTTGTAATACATAGAACAGTTGGGGAAGACGGAAAAGGATTGAACTGGATTGTTAACAGGAAATTAGCGGACCTTAAATATGCTGATGACACTGTAAATATCATTAATCGCCACAGGACTTGCAAGGCTTACTTACCAGAATACATTAAAAATATCACATGAAGTTGGCCTCATGATAAATAGAAGAAACAAAGAGATGATGAGAACGTTATATGCAATTGAAGATAAAATATCATTGGATGGAGAAAAGATTAATGAGGTGGAATCATTTAAATATTAAGGAACTATGATCACTAATACAGGGCCTTAGAATGAAAGATTGAATAAAGCAAATAAGACAATGGCTAGGTTAGGTATTATTAGGAAATCAAGTATCCTTATATTTACCTATAAAATCAGGTTATATATCAGTTTAGTGAGATAAGTGTTACTGTATGGAAAGGAGTCGTGGTATGACAATGAAAAAAAAAAAATATCCAAAAAATTTTGTAGTTCTGAGAAGCAAGTTCTCAGAATAATAATTGGAGTTAAATAGCAGGATAGAGTTAGAAACAACACTTAAGGGAGATTACTCAAGTGCCATATGTGGATGTTATCTAGATGAGGGGTAAATGGAGATTGTTTAGGCTTGCTCTTCGAACTACATGAGAGAGATTAGTTGCCAAACTTTTAAGTGGGTTCCCGAAGGCACAATAAGAGTTAGAAGACCCAGGACTACATGGCTGATGAGTATGAAGCATGAAGTGAGAGAGGATTTCATGGTGAAGTATTGATTTAAAAGCTCAAGATAGAGATAACTGGCTAAATCTATCTGAGGCCCCTTGCGTTATTAAGCGATGGAGGAGATGATGAGGATGATAATGATTAGTCTAGGCTCTAGGTGCAACATAGAGGGCTAATATGGCACGGATCTGTATACAGCTATTCTCTTCAGAAAATTGTTGTATTATATCTAGATATGATTTTTGGCTTGGGTTCGCCTTTCTAGTATGGGGAAATTTCCTCGAAAATGGCAGACAAGATGGCCGCCAATCCTAATAGCAATATTTTCTTTATCTTAAGAACGAATTATGATTATCATTATTACTAGTCGAGCTAAAACCCTAGTTGGAAAAGCAAGATAGTATAAGCCCAAGGGCCCCTAACAGGAGAGAATAACCGAGTGAGGAAAGGAAGAAAGGGAATAGATAAATGATGAGAAAAGATTAACAATAAAATATTTTAAAAACAGTAATATCAAAACAGAGATGTCATATATAAACTATAAAAAGACTTGTATCAGCTTGTTCAACATAAAAATCTTTGCTGCAAATTTGAACTTTCGAAGTTCTACTGATTCAACTAGCCTATTAGGAAGATCATTTTTCAACTTGGTCACAGCCGGAATAAAACTTCTAGAATACTGTGTAGTATTGAGCCTCATGATGGTGAAGGTCCAGAAAGATGTGACTGTAAGGATGATCCAAATTATAAAAAATCTTATGCAATATACATAATGAACTCATTGAACGGCGGTGGCAAAGACTAATATCTAAATCAGGAATAAGAAATTTAATAGAATATAAGTTTCTGCCCAACAAATCAAGAGGAAAATCAGCAGCTGAAGACCAAACATGAGAAAACTACTCGAAAAAGGGTAGGATGACAGAATTAAAACACTTCTTCAAAATAGATTGATCACTGAAAATCTTAAAAGACTTTCTCAATAGACCATTTTTTTTTTGCAATTTAAGAAAACACAGATCTATTGTGTTTCTCAAAAGTAAATTTGCTGTCGAGAATCACACCTAGATATTTAAAAGTCATACAAAATCAAAGAAACATTATCAATGAGGATATCTAGATGTTGAGGAACCACTGTCCTTGATCTACTTACAACCATACTTTAAGTTTTGTTAGGATTCAACTTCATACCCAGTAATTTGCACCATGCACAAATTTTAGCTAGATCCTTATTAGGGGATTAAACAACTCCAGATTTATATTTAGGAGATGGAATTGATACAAAGAGAGTGGCATCATGTGCATATGCAACAAACTTGTTTTCTAGACCAAACCACATGTCATGTGTATATAGTATGAAAAGTAATGGGCCAAGAACACTACCCTGTGGAACACGGGGTATCACATTCATATACTCATTATGATACCCATCCACAAAAATCTACGAGATTTTTTACATAAAACACGACCAAGCTACTCCCAACTGTTTGAAAACAAAGACCTCATGATTGACAAGGTCAAGGGCAGCACTGAATTCAAGACCAAT
>NC_090734.1:51156636-51194136 GCF_036898095.1 Palaemon carinicauda
TTTCTCTCCAACATATCATAATCAAAAACATACTATCACTAGAAATTACAAGATATCATTTGGCTATCTTTAATTAGCAAAAATATTTCATATTCAGATTTTATATTTTTCTTTTGTAGTATTTCAACTTTTAAAATGTGCACTCCTGGATGTTTAATAGGTATTTGTCTTCGTTAATTTGAATGCATCCCGTTTTATTTGCAGTATGTGCATTAAATCATTTTATAGCTTAAAGTTCTTCAGTTTCCCACCGAAGACCTGAACTAGTAAGCCTATTTTTACTGATATTGCTGCAAAATATAGCAGTCGTTAGTATTTATAGCCTATTGTAGACTGTCCAGGGCTTGCAGAGTAGTTGAGACTGCATTCGGAAGATTGCAGACAGTTTTTTTTTTCTTTTTTTTTCTTTTTTTTTTTATAAAATTACAGACAGCATCATTATAAATTCCTGGTTATTATGCATCATTAGAACGTGATGAAACATGGACACAACTCTCAAGTTAAAAAAAAAAAATATCTGTTTCAGAACTATTTCATTGTTCATGGTGCAGTACACTAGCAATCTGGGATGCTTTGAAATATATTTTGTATATGAACAGTTTAATGATTACGGTTTTCTGGTTTATTTATATTAAATATAAAATATTCCAAGATGAATTTGTATACAATTATATGTGATATTGTTATTACCTTAAAACGTTTGATATTATTAATGTAATATATAAATTATTGTTGTTTGAATTACCAGGTTCTGTTATTTAAACTTAATACTGGAATGTATATTAATTTCCCCTACCTTGTGCTCATTAGACACAGAAGGAATGACGCGTTTTTTTTTCTGAATCCTTGATAAATGATAAAAGATCGAAAAAGTACCATAAAGATGGTTTATACACACCACCAGTTACTGTACCATGTTTTTTTGAGGCTTCAACCATTTATAGTTCCTGTTGAAAAACACTGAGATTGCTGTTGGTTTCACAAGTCTTCTGTTTAAGTTTTTTAACAGAACTTAGTAAGGCTTGTTTTGGGCATTTCTATCCTAATATATTTTACTATCAATTCCAAAAACAGTGTTGACTCTTATAGAGTTTGATAAATTCTCCACAAAAATTCTGACTCATTCATTGACAAAACAGCATTCCCAGAAGATGTAAATTACATCTCTGTAAATGTCCTCGTTTAGATCTGAACAAACAATCGAATGCAGCAATTAGATCCTATGATGAGCCTCGAGAAAAAATTCCAATACTCGCACAAAGATATGGTGAAATTCTGCCCATTTCCATCTAATCTCACAAATTCAGCCGCTAGTTAATGGGCAACCATAGATAGATAGATAGATTGATAGATTGATATATAGATAAATATTTTCATTTACCACGATACCAAATAATCTGAATTTTACAAAAGAATATTTCATCCAAATTACAAAATTAAATACAATAGATTTTGTAAAATCTCTCATAAAAACTAAATGAATTTCAATTACACATTTATTGTACTAAAACCCAAAAACAAAACCAATTCAACTATACGCCATCAACAAGTTCATGTAATTACAATTGTGCACATTATAATAATGTTACATTCAATAAAAAGAGAGAAGCTCATGTACAATTTTAGATGCTACATCATAATCAGTTCTGGTTACTAGCAAGTCCAAAGCTGTGGTAACGTTATATGTCTGTCTGATCTGTAACGAAAGTGGAAAATTTTCAATAACATGGGTCTCTGTCTGGACTCCACTGCATGAACTAAACCTCCCATCCATTGGCAGACGGCCTCTACCTCTTCTCTTCCACCGACCTGTCTCAACTGCCAATGAATGAGCACTTAACCTCATTCTTGTATATGATACACGTTCTATTTCATTACGTCTTAATTGGTCTGTATAAATGTCATGAACGACTAAATCTGGGTTAACAGTTTTATAGAATACAATCTTATTGGAATTGGAGTCTCTGACCATTAATTGCAGTTCACATTTTCCTTCCTCAATATCATCAGTATTATCAGAGATAAGGTTTCGTATATACCTCGAAACGGAGTCATTATAGTTCATCACTATTCCCATGGCATGAATTAAAGGGTCATCATCTATATTATTCCTTCCAAGCCACATCTTTTTAAAGAATTTCCTTTGCCTCGATTTTATTAATGCCCTCATCGGCGGAAGGCCCAGTTCTACCATATATACGTCATTATTAGTAGTTTTTCTGACCTCAAAAAGTTGTTTAATACAATATTTATATCACTTTTCGATGGGTTTAATATCACCATTTAGCCATGACTAACATGAATATGATATAGTTGACAAAATAGCAGCGTAAAAAAAAAATTCTTCTTAACTAAAAATGGCACATCATGGTTTTTACTTATAAATGAAATATATTTCAGAGTATGACATATTTTACTAATTGCATGCTGCTTGATAGATATTGTGGGAGAACCATCATCTGTAAAAGGACTGCCCAGACAGATGTACTGATTACAGCAACCTATCACATCAGAATTACATACCATGGGTTCTTTGTCTTCCCTAGTACCATTAATCACCATAAATTTAGTTTTACTGTCATTAATAATCATCGTATAGGAATTACAGAATTCATACAAAATCCTTATTTAATGTTCCATACCATCCTTTGTAGTGGATAGAAGAACAGTGTCATCCATCATTACCATAATATGCAACCAAAATAGAAAACCATCTAAAGGGCAATCACGTTTTATCCTTTGTATCATATCATATACATACAAAATAGATAAAATACATGAAGTAGGTGAGCGTTCGCGCACACCCACGGTAGCAGCAAGGAGAGACGCAGCAATCACAATGTTTGTGCAACGATATACAGCAACCAATGCTAAAGTTATAGTCATCCCAGATAACATTCGTTTTAGCACAGAAAATAACTTATGTCCAGGCACACAATCATAAGCTCTTCTAAAATCAACAAAGGTTACAAAAATCTTCAATTTCTTCCTCTTAGCTACGTCCTTAAATATTCTCAAAGTTGACACATGCTCTACACATCCCCTCTCCGCTTGACTTCCTGCTTGCTCCCTACATGGCTTAAACCACTGACTAAGACGAGCACTTGAGACCATATGGTAAATCTGAGCTATACTATCAATTAAATTAATGCCTCTGTAAATACCCAGAGAAGCCCTACTTCCTCGTTTGAATATTGTATGCATCTTTGCTGCAATACAACTTGATGAATAAGAACTAGATAAAAATGAATTATTGAATAATGTAGCAATTACCATGATCCACTCAAACGGTAATATCTTGTACAAACCTGGTGGTATACCGTCAGTTCCACTGGCTTTATTGGGCTTTAACCTTTTTACCTGAGTCTGTATATCAGCTGGAGTAATAGGATCGTCTAATTTAGGTATAGTTACATCTGAACGAAAATCGTCTATATTAAGACTGTCTACATTAGGAGGGTTAAATATTTGATCAAATACTCTGTGAAAGGCTCCTCTCTCGACTTAGAGTCTGAATTACTTGGGTCCTTTATAATTTGACCCTTCCAATCAATTGCAAGTCAGAGTCGATCCTGATCATTCTCCTCCAACAATCTATCCCATCTACTCTGGCCATTATTTATTAAAATTCCGTCAGGATACTATGAGATACACTAGTGGAGGCACAATCATACAAAGTATTGCTTAGGTGTGAAGCTGACAAATCTATATCCTCTTCTCTATCTAGCTCTACTCTGTGGCCACTAAGCTCAGCAAGAAACACATCCCCGACTGTCTTTTGAAACTGAATTGACTCTTTGGTTAGTCGATTGCACGTCGTTGATATGTCACTACGCTCCGCTCCATGCATGCCCAACTCTGATGCTCGTAACTTAATCGACTCAATAGAGTTGGAAGGAGGTTGCAACACAACTGAAATAGGAGCATGATCTGATGGTAATAAATCATTATCAATTACATGAAAATCGGTGATAAACTTAACCAGCTTCTTTGACACGATATATGTGTCAATTTCAGAAATCCATTCTCTCACTCTTCGAAAGGTCTTTCTGCTCTAGTAATAAGAATAAGGTGTTTTTAAAATATTAACAATAAGTAACTGCTCTTATACAAACAAACCGAATATAGCTATAGCATTATCATTGAGTGTGGGTATCAGATCTGGTATAAAGGCATATTAATAATCAATTAGGCCTAATCATTCTATGAGCTTTCTAATGGAAATCCCCATCCTGGAATTCATATCACCTATTACAATACATTACTACATTCACTAGTTTTTTATCTTTTCTTGGATTTTACTTAATTGGCTATAACTGAAATACTCAGAGTCGGCAAGAGGGATAAAATATGCTCCAAGTAAAACACCTGGTATACATTTTAATCGCAACCATATCTGATCTGTGATTAATACAGCAACATCAAATACCTGCTTGTTCAAATACTGTCTTATAAACACCACAAGTTCTAACTTCAATACCGCTAGTTCGGTCATAACTTACATATGAAGCATAACCCGCAAATGAAAGTGGCAAATTCGTTTTTATTTCATTTAAACAGATAACATCATAAGAACTCAATAATAATTCAACATCTCTTTTTTTCTATTTTAATTTTTACAGAATTTATATTCTAAGACATGATTCTTATATTACCTTGTGGTCCTACTAAAAAGGGTGAGGATGCCATCTATCTATTATTACATTATCACTGTACAATACCCTCTTCTTGTAGTCTACACGAATATTGCATCCTACATTAGTGGGTTTCTTTTTTTTCCTCTTCCTCGGCATCCTTCAGCCTACTCCATTCTCTTCTTACTCCTGGGTGGGTATCTTTTTTATACAAATTTTCTTAAATGGACCATACAAGTCCTTGAGTTTTGCAGAATTTTCCAAAATTCTGTCTTGAATAGCCTTTGAGTCTACCTTCATGAGAAGGGGGCGGGGCCGCCTTTTATCGGGTGTAGAGTTACCAAGCCTATGATAGAAACCAACTAAAACCTCATGTCCCACTCCCACTGCCTCCAATACCTTTTGAATTTTATTCTCTTCTGTGGTAGCTCCATCAAGAGCTATCCGTTCCTTAGGTACACCAAACAACACCAGATTTGTCTCCCTCTTTCGTCTGTCTAGTTGTTCAAGAAATAACTGGTTGAGCAAGAGCAAAAGACATAGAAAAGATATTTGGTGTTTATTAATTACGAAAAAAACCTAGGATAGTGTAAATAGCAGGAAGTGTGAATGTGCTTATGAGAAAAAAAATATGATAGAATAGGGAATGGTATTGTACCACCTGTATGTCACACGAGCGTACATAGTAACAACATTTCTCTGTTTTGTATACATTATCCTTTGTAACCTGTCTGCATACTTCATTGTTACCTGTTAACAGAACCGGTTGCCGGTTTGACAATAAATAGCATATATGTGTTTTGTGATCTTTTTACGGGGACCTAGTGTGTATACATACTCTTGACTTTAAGTCGCAACCTACTCTTGGCCCGTCATATTGGTGACCCCGAAGTGACTCGCTCCTCCCGCCTTCACCTCCTCCCCCTCACTCTTACTTAGTTAGCGCCGCTCCATTGAAACTTTCGTCGTTCGCCACGGAGAGGCGCTGGCTAAGTTTCAGCGCGCAGAAGTCCAGTTCCGCATCAAAGGCGTGACTCGCTCAACCACCAAAGCAGATTGTGTTCTCTCGGCGATATCCGAGTACACCTTTCCCGAAATCTCTGACTGGCTTTGTGAACAAGGGGACACCACAATAGTTTATGACGCCCTTAAAACATACCTCCTGCAGCAGTACTTGCCGATGCCAGCCACCCGTATAGCAAAGCTTTTTCAGCTCTCTCAACAACCGTTGGGGGACCAAAGGGCTTTGCTCGCCCTCAGGGAAATGACCATTATCGCTAGTGTGCAACCTGCCGTAGATGGCTCTCCTCGTGAGGGGAACATACTTCGTGCCCTTTGGGTACGCCGTTTACCCGAACCTGTACGCGCTGCCATACCCAATGTCAATAGTTTACCCATAAAGGACTTTATGACCAAGCCGACGCCCTTATGGACATCCACTTCACAATCTTCAAGACCTCCGTTAACCACTCCACTCCTGACGAAGAGGACACCTGTTAAAACGTCAACCGAAGCTGATGTGAATGCAGTAAGAAACACACGCCTACTCCGTGACGTGCCAGAGCTGTGACAAAGCCACTCACCACCCACCACATACTCGCGCCCCAAGCATCGACTTCTACAGCCACTTACTGCTACCCATCGGCCGCAGTTTTCCTAGTACAACTCAAGATTCGGGACTGCCACAAAGAAATGTGCCAAGGATTGTTAGTGGCAAAAAAGCTTGAAAGTAGGCCATTGCTCGTGGCGGGGGCCTCCCGTGTTTTTAATCTTTTCTTTTTACATGATGCAGAAATGAGAGTGCCATTTTTGGTAGACACGGGTGGTTTTTGTTCTCTTTTGCCAAGGGAACTCTTCAGGACACGATGTAGTCTGTCTATGTTTACTGACCTCCGTCTGGTAGCTGCCAACGAATCTGCGATACCTACCTACGGTTACGAAAACCTCATAATATTGTTTGAAAACACCACATTTATTTGGAAGTTTCTCGTTGCTGACGTCACATTGCCAATCATCGGTGCCGATTTTCTATCTCATTTCCACCTTCTGTTCATTGTCGCACACCGACGATTGGTCAGTGAAGACCAGGACTTGTCGACACATCTTCAACCCACCCCTCCACCCTCGCTCTCCACAACAGCAGACCCATGTATGCCTACGCCCACCTCCTTATGTCATACCCGGCATTTTTCCGTCCAGAACTTCGACAAACTCCCATGGCTCATTCCAAACACGGTATTTGTCACCATATAAAGATGACGAAACCCCCGGGTTTCGCCAAATTCAGATTTCTGGCACTTGATCAATTTGCAGGAGACAAACATATGTTCGCCAAAATGGAGGAAACGGGACTTTGCCAAAAGGCCTCCACCCCATGGTCGTCACCCTTACACATCGTTGAGAAAAAAGACGGCTCCCTCCCTCCATATGGGGAGTACATGCACCTGAACATGCAAACTGAACAAGATCGCTAACCCTTTCAAACATTGCTGACGTGACCTCCTACCTACACAAAGCAAAGGTTTTCTCCACGATCGACCTCCTGAATGGGTATTATCAGGTGCTTATGAATCCAGAAGACATCCCAAAGACCGCCATCACCACTCCCTTCGGTATATACACCTCCAATTACTCCTCTTTTGGCATTTGTAGTGCTCGGGCCACTTTTCAACGTCTCATGGGTGGCATCTTAGGTGACTTTCCCCTTCTATGTATGTTACGTGGACGATATACTTGTGTTCTCTTCCTCAAAAGAGGAACACCTCCGTCACCTGCACATCGTGCTTGACCACGGGCACCACATCACTCCTGAAGGAGTCCTTTACCTCCATGAGAAGGTAGCAACCGTTCAGAACTTCCTCACGCCCTCAACCGTCAAAGCGCTTCATGAATTCTTGTGCATGATCAACTTTTATTAACGTTTTCTTCCAACCATTGTCATTCTATCGTGAATTGCTAGCAGTTCCCTTGGCTGTGTGTCACTTTCGCCATTTCTTAGAAGGTATGCCCTGCGTCATTCGCACAGACCACAGGCCTTTGGTACTTGCCTTCACTCGACAGTCTGACGCCTGGTCTGCCCGTAAACGTCGAAATCTTCCCGCTGTGGCTGAATACAATTGCACCCTTCAACATGTCCATGGGAAAATTAATCCCGTTGCTGATGCCCTTCCAAGAAACCTGTTGGCTGCCGTTAAACTGGGATTGGATTAAAACGCCTTGGCTGAAGCCCAACAACAGAATCCAGAGTATCGATCATGAAGGACATTCCGCACATCCCTCAGTTGAGAAGACGTCCCCCTCGATGACTCCAACACCACCCTCCTCTGTGACGTCAGTACTGGTAGATCGCGACCGTGGGTTACTGCTCCCAGGCACTGACAGGTGTTTGATTTCTTTCACAGCGTTTCACATCCCTCGCGCCGTTCTACTGCACAACTGCTGAAGACGAAGTTCATTTGGTACTGCATTACTAAGGACACATCGACACACGGATTCAGAAGTGGGCACCCTTCCTTAACCTTAGCTTGGATTCGCCCACATTCACGTCAACTTTGTATGCCCCCTACCCACATCATAAGGACATCGTTACCTGTTTACCATCATCGACCGCTCCACTCGTTGGCCTGAAGCCATTACCATGGAAACTGCAATGTCTGCCTCATGTACATCTGTAATACTCTCAGGGGGGATAGCAAGATTTGGTATACCTGAGCATATTACTTCAGACAGAGGTACCACTTTCACCTCTCATTTGTGGACATCATTAGCGAATCTCCGGGGCATCACCCTACATCAGACAACTGCCTACAACCCTGTTGCTAATGGAATAGTTGAATGTTTTCATTGTACCCTCAAAGCAGTTTTGATGTCCCACTGCAAGGACTCCAACTGATATACTCATCTTCCTTAGGCCCTCCTGGGACTAAGAATGGCCGAATTTTTCCTGCTGCAACCTCCTCCGATGATCTTAAATGCATATGTCACGTAGTGGGAAAGTTTATTCCATGTCGCCAGACTTATAAGACCCCAGTGAAGCATCCCATATCGACAGACTTGCACTCTGTAACGCACGTCTTCCTACGCACGACACTAGCAAGCCACTCCTTGAAGCCACCTTACAAGGGCCATTTCTTTGTGATCCGACACAGTCCGTTAGATCCCTACAAAACATTCGAGACAAAGAAGACTGGGTCTCCATTGATCGTCTAAACCCTGCTTATCTCCTGCCAGATGAACCGTTTACAGTTCGCCTCTCTAGATCAGGATGGCCTCTTTAACATGTACAGTATGTCATTCTTAGGGGGTGGGAATGCCATGTACCACCCGTGTGTCACAAGAGCTTACATAGTAACAATATTTCTCTTTTTTGCATATATTATCCTTTGTATCTTTACTCTCCCCTCGCACAGACAGCAACTTATTTTAACCTCTCTGCATACTCCATTATTAACTGTTAACAGAACCGGTTACCAGTTTGACAAGAAATTTCCTCTATGTATTTTTTTACCTTTTTTACCGGGACCTAGTGTGTATATATACTTGATGTGTCATAATAAAGTTACTCAGTTGCTTTCATCTCGCCTTTCAGTTACAACCTACTTATGGCCCGTCACAGTATATATGCAGAAGGAACCACACATGTAAGAAGAACTGTTGGAACCTCAGAAACGTTTAGGAGAACAATTGGTGTCCACCAGGCTTCAGCCCATATTCATTAAGTGTTTGATATTATGATGGATGTTATAACACCGTAAGCTAGTGAAGAGTCGCCTTGAGTGCAATGTTTACTGAAGACATTTTCCTTAACGACATAAAAACAGGTGTGAAACTCATTCAAAAAAAGATATATAGAGAAGTATTAGAGAGTAGAGGCTTTAAAATTAAAGGAACAAATATCGAATATATGTGGAAAGAATGGAGAGGTATGAAATTATCCATGGAAAGACATAAAAAAGATTAGCGCCTTAAATTATCTTGGTTTTGTTATTAGCGATAATGTAAACCTTGATGCAGAAGTCAGTCATAGAATTCCATGTCCGTGGATTAATTAGAGGAAAAAATCAGGGATACAATGTGATAAGAAGATCAGCGCAAAGGTTAAAAGAAAGATATATACTATCGTGGTTATATCAGTCAAGCTCTAATATACAGAGAATTGTGCAACACTGAAAGAGCAGGAAAGAAGAATGGAGTTGGCCAGGAAAAGAATGCTAAGTTTCAGGTATGGTGTCAGGAGGCAGTCAAACAATTGGAAGTTTTAAAGAAAAACCAGAAAAAAAGATTAAAAAGGTTTAGTCATAATATGAGGAATAAAGATAAACACAATTGTAAATGGGATATGAACATGGAGCTTGAGGCCAGAAGAAAGAGGGAAAGGCCAAAGTCCAGGTGGAAACATAAATTGACGAATGATATAAAGGAAAAGGGTGTAAGAGAAAAGGATTTATAATACAAAAAAAAAATGGACAAGGCTAACTAGAAACAGTGACCACAGTGACCACACACACACACACACACACACACACACACACACATATATATATATATATATATATATATATATATATATATATATATATATATACATATATATATATATATATATATATATATATATATATATATATATTTATATATATATATATATATATATATATATATATATATATATATATATAATAGTATGGGTTGATAAAGGTATATGTATATGTATTCTCATTGCTGAGTTTGATAATATCCTGAGTGGATGAAAGTACTAGGTGAAATTTGCCCCACTTCCCTATTATACGATTCCACCAAGCCTGTTAACTAAACACCTATATGTGGTCACTGAAAAGTGTTCAATTTTCATCAAGTCTGTGACTGATTTCATCAACTTACTTATAAACTCAAGACCATTATCACTTATCAAAATCTTCGGCCAACTAAACCTAGAGATGGAAGAGCAGGGGGCACGGGCTAATGAATTTGCTGATTTATCCAACATTACGTATGTATGAGTGTACCAAGTAGATGCATCCACAAATACACATATATACTTATGTCGTGGTATACCAGTAGGAAATGGTTCTACCACATCCATATGCACCCTATCAAATTTATTAGGAGTCACAGGGCTTCTTCTGGCTTCTGGCACAGTGTTTTAATGTTCTGTGAAACAGTTACAAGCATGAAAACATTTTATATATTTCTCAATAGATTTTTCATTTCTATCCAAAAGAAGGATTCTTGCGCTCTCCTTAATGATCTATCAATCCCTAAATGACCTGCAAGCAAACTTGCATGTACAATGTGGACGGCTCAATTAATTAAAAAGGGAGGGAGAACTAACCGTGCACAAAATTCTTCTCCCCTCTTCTCCTAAGTAAAAAATAAGATATCATTCTCTATAAAAAAAACATTCTCACGAGGAATTGAAGAAACATTATCGATGCTGAAATCCGGATATAGAGTATCCACTGTCCTCGACATAATTACGATCATAATTTTACTTTTGTTAGGATTCGACTTCATTCTTTCACCATACACTTATTTTAGCTATATATCTCTTAGGTAAATCCGCAACCATATATATAAATTCAGGAGATGGAATTGATCGAAATACAGTAGCAACATCTGTGTATGCAACGAGCTTATCTTCTAGGTTAACCACATGTTATGTGTATATAGTATGACAAGTGATTGGCTAAGAACACTAACCTGAGGAACTCCAGATATTATATTCCTATACTTACAATGGTGCCAATCAACAACAGCTCTTTCAAATCTATCACTATTAGCGGACGACAATGGTTATCATTAACAACCAAAATAATCAGCGAATAAAAACGAGTAGGTATAAATACATAAAAGAATATTAGCCTATTATTGGATATATACTATCAGTTTGAAATTTCCATGTGGTAGTTAGCATAAAATCTAATTCTGAAGTGTATATGCAACAGCACCAGTAATTTCTTACTTAAAGTCATAGAGTAGAGATACAATGAAGCTGCACACGTTATGTAGCAACATGGTGTTACCAAAGATTTGTATATGCTTGGTGATTCTTCAGAAATCACATACATCTGTATAATAAGTTTAATAAAAAATACCTTACTTGAGAAATTACCAAGAATTCTATTAAGAGTTAACTGGTGATAAGGATTCTCGTAGGTATTCATTTGGAACAAATACTTTTGAAACAGTTTACACCAAAAATAAATATTGGGGGAGAAGCCAAGAATTAAGAGAATAAAAATAAAGGAAAATAATTGATTATTAAAACAATAATTTGACAATTAAAAAAAATCTTTTTCATTGTTACATAATTATTGTATTTAACTCATCAAACCTTAAAGTGAATCAAGAAAATAATGATTTCCCTGTTGTTGTTATTAATTAATATTATTATTATTATTATTATTATTATTATTATTATTATTATTATTTTTATTATTATTAGCCAAGCTACAACCCAAGTTGGAAAAGCAAGATGCTATAAGCCCAAGGGCTCCAATAGGGAAAAATAGCCCAGTGAGGAAAGGAAATAAGGAAATTGATAAATGATGAGAACAAGTTAACAATAAATCATTCTAAAGCAGTAACAATGTCAAAACAGACATGTCCTATATACACTATTAACATCGTCAAAAACACATATGTCATATATAAACTATAAAAAGACTCATGTCAGCCTGGTCAACATATAAATATTTGCTCCAACTTTGAACTTTTGAAGTTCTACTGATTCAACTACCCAATTAGGAAAATCATTCCACAACTTGGTAAAAGCTGGAATAAAACTTCTAGAATACTGTGTAATATTGAGCCTTATGATGGAAAAGGCCTGGTTCTTAGAATTAACTGCCTGCCTAGTATTACGACAAGGATAGAGTTGTCCAGGGAGATCTGAATGTAAAAGATAGTGCACCAAATTACTTGATGACAAATTATTTGAATGAATAAAATGCCTATAGAAAAAGCTCCAAAATATTTCAATTGAACATCCATTTACTGAAATACATAAAGGGCCCATCAAGGGGTGAGCACTCTCCCTCCCCATAAGTCGTTAAAGGCTGTGGGCCGATAACCCGATACACGATGCAAGCCGAGTGACTGACTATCAGTCAACTTGCAAATGTATTTGACAGGGATATGGCAAGGCCTTGGATAGGGGCGCCAGCATGCATCAGGTTCTTGCCACTTGCCAGTGAAGAACTAGGGCTAGATGCACGGGCAATCGGTACCAATCGACCAACTCGGGATTAGATTTTTCGCCAGTTTGTTGTGTATTGCTATTATATCTACTTAAAAATCATATCGGCATTTAAGTAATGTCCTGTCTACATCAGCAACACTGCTATCACGATATATGAAGGATTACTAAGATTTAAACTATTTTGTTCCACATAAATGCAATCACCAGATGATATGGAACCTTACTGTCTTATATGTCCCATAATCCATATATATATATATATATATATATATATATATATATATATATATATATATATATATATATATATATATATATATATATGTTAGTGTGGTACTGTTATAAACACACATTAGTTTTCCAATCAAATGTCTCTTCAATGTGGTGCAATGTTTAGACTTGGCAGGTTACTTCTTCTGAATAAGTTTAAGTAAGTTAACATTAAAACAGTTTATTTCTTTAAAAACAGTTATTAACATCTCCATCACAGGAGTATAGATGGTTTGGTCGGATGACCATTCCGTATGACAGCTTGACCTGAAAGTGACTGAAATATCCATATTGATGTTAACGTCTAATTAGTTATCTCAGCACTTAATGATATATTGTAAACACAACATTAATACCGGAAGGTACTTAGATCCGTTGAGCGACAACTCTTTCTCACGGCTTTTTTGTGTTTACTCTTCATGAAAAATGTTGCATTGCAATTGAATAGCAGTGTCTTGAGTTTCGCATCCTGCTTATGACTGAATTGGCATTCTCACGCTCGCTCCTAATTTCTACATTGACCTTTTAGGTTATGGATTTATACATGTAATTTTACATACATTACATTAGCTCGGTCAGCTACCTTCAATTAATTGAACTCTACTGACACGTTCAAAATATGTTTACTAGGAGTGTGACTGGATATATATATATATATATATATATATATATATATATATATATATATATATATATATATATATATATATATATATATATATATATATATATATATATATATATAATATTTTTTTTTAACTTTAGTCATAAACAAACGATGAAGGATGAATGTTCAAATAGGTACATTTCAAAAAAAATTACATACCTAACTGATATTGCCAAAACAAAGAAAAATGCATGGAAAACACAGATCATATATATGGTAAATTGCTAGCAAATGATTATATGGTACCAAAAAAAGAAATACTGATGTTCATATGATTCGGTAACTTGTAAAGAATAATTGTCACTTTTGTCAAAAATACAGATTATTATAATACGGTAACTAATAAAGAATATTTGTTTCCTTAGTAAATATATAATTTTAGTGCACAAACACAAATTCCTGGTACGTACACGCACCACGGTTTCATATATATATATATATATATATATATATATATATATATATATATATATATATATATATATATATATATATATATATATATATATATATATATATATATATATATATATATATATATATATATATATATTATTTTTATATATAGGGTTTATATATTTTATTAGATGCACATAGATTCTTTATTTTAACATTTAGGGCTTATAAATTTTATTAGATGCCCAAAAAATTATTTATATTTTAAATGTTTTTTAAAATGTTTTAAAAATGTTTTTTAAAATGCAAATGTTTAAGAGTCTCTCCAACTATATATTACTAGTGTACTAACTGCTTTTCGTGCACAACACTTTTCTAAGACAATTGTACTCCTTTGAGCGAATGAAGGGGCCAGTTTCAAACAGCTTTATATTGAAATAAAATAGGAGTTTTTTTTGGACATGGCAAAACGTTCTGTTTGATCTCCAACTTATTTTTTCTTAACCTACACCAAACAAAGATGTTAACGGCGATAAATATATTCACTGTAACGCTGACTGCTGCTAGTAACACGTAGAAACAAAGATCTGCATAAGTCGGTGACGGGTGGTCCATCTCGATTAATATCATAAACCGCTTACCCACTCGTACGTTTTATGGGAGAGGTAAAGATGGGATTGTAGTGGACCACGTGAAATTCGCGAAGTAGGCCCGTTCTCTGATGATAGTGTTGATTCCTCTGACCGTGTAATTCGTGGACGTAACGATGCAACCATCTGCTGCAACGTAGAATTGGGAATAGGACGTGGATCCATCCGGGCATGATACATTGAAGCCGGCCTTGTCGTATTGTATCCACGAGCCGTTGTTCAGTCTGCAATTGAACTTATTATCATCAAAGGGATAAAGTTTTTTCAGACAACTTTCATGTGTATGGGAGAGAGCACCGTTTAGCACTATACCTAACTCGCATGAATCCATTGATTTTTTATGTGATTCAAAGAAGTCAGCTGTACATATTTTTTTTATTCATTGCGTCTGAACAGTGTGTTAATTGATTCAAGTCTTTAATGACCGTATATATTTCCTTGTCCGGGGAAATCAATACGTGTCTTGTCAAACTGGATATTACTGAGTTTGAGTTATTCGTCATGAAAGTCGGAAATGGTGATATCCTGTAAGATTGGCAGGCATCGGAAGAATCAAAGGGAATTGTAATCATAATCCTGTAATTTTCAATGCTTACTGTAATTAGGCTGTAATAAAATTTTACCCTACGTGCGTCTAACAAAGGAATATAATCTAATTTCTCCCGTCCGTTCTCCACGATTAACATTAAATCTCTTATCGGCAACAAATGCGGTAACAGTACACCTTTAGTCACTAATTTAATAGCTTCCACATAGTCTTTTGATTTCTCAATGAAATGTGCAATTCTATTATGGATATGATCTATTTTTGAATTATAATACGTTAACGTTGCCAAGAAATCTTTTACTGTACTTCCATAATCTGACTGATATTACTAGAATGTTCGTTCACCAAACTCATAATTTGATTGATTGAAGTTAACTGAATCCTTAGTTCTGATAAAATCAAATCATTTTCATGAGTCAAAAACTCAATTTTCTTATTTTGATTACTAATCTTAAGACGATTGGAAATCCCTAAGCCTAAACTTGCAACAGATCCAAAGATGTTTAGTGCAGCAAAAATAAACGGGTTACGTTTTTCATGGTTAGTGTGTCTTACTGTCCACATCAAAAGGTCACGAGCCAAAGATTCAGCCTCGTAAGTCTTATTTTGTAAGTCGTCGGATAGCATCTCTGCAACTTTTAGTGTCGACGCAAGCGAACTCTCTGTATTAAAAGGAAAGTGTCTTCTATGCATTTCATTTAATGAAACAGCAAACCTTGAAATGGCGCTCTTTAAGCTAGTGACGTCATTCTCTGGGAGAAAAATTGCTTGTATGCGTACTTCAACAACTATGTTACTTGATGTAATAAAAACGTCTTCTTGTCTCTCTACTCTAGTGCCATATTTAAAATCTATACTTTTAGTTTTAGAGCTCTTCCCACACGAAAAAAATGTCTGAGCGAAAAATATCACTCCTAACAATAAAAACTTCATCTTGGAAACCTGTAATGAGAAAAATATATGTAATTACTCCTGTATTAAGAAGAAAAAAATTTTAACATATAAATTTCATAGATAAAGAATAAAAAAAAATTCCCTCACTTCCTTCTCTCTTATTTTAATTTCTTATGTGAGCCAATGGTACAATTCTTTCATCAGTGGGCTAGGATACGTTTTGAACTCTAAATGTATTGGCCGTTAATGTTTCCAAAATGCTAAATGGGCCTTCAAACTTAGGTTTTAGTTTATAATTGAACCCTTTACGTACATTTACCTGTATGTATACATTATCCCCCACGGTATATGTTTTAGTTGGCTTCGCTATTTTATCATGATTCCTTTTCATTATGATTTGTGATTCTTCTAAATTCTTTCGAAGGATATCAAAACGACTTTTGCTTGCATTTATACATTTTTTTAAAAGATTTGATAAATTAGTTGTAGGCGTTAATACATGGAAAGGCGTTCTAACTGGGGTACCATACAATGCCTCGTGTGGCGACATTTTAATTGATATATATGAGTGATTCAGAGTACTTAGTACCGCAGGAATTGCAATATCCCAGTTGGGGTCTGATCCCCCTAGTGTTAATCTTAATATGTTTAAAACCTTCCTATTCGCTCTTTCCACTAGCCCATTCGACTCTGGGTGATAGATCATGGTATTGATTTTCTTTATGCTAAGGAATTCACACAATGAGGTAAAAAAATGATTATTAAATTCTCCACCCGAGTCTGAGATTATCGTGTGGAATTCCATGTTTACAAATGTAACACTCGTAAAACTTCCTAGCGCATTCAATCGTAGTTTTAGTTTTAAGCGCTATTAGTTCTGTATATCGAGTCAAAGCATCTACAATTACTAAGAGGTGCTTATTTCCTCTGTCTGACTCGTACAATCCTGTTAATAAATCTAAATGTATCCTTTCAAAGGGTTGATTGGGCACAGGATAAGCCCCTAGGCTGACAGGTGTTTTTGTGTGCCCTTTGTTTTCCTGACAAGTGCGACAATTAGCTATGTGTTTTTTTATATTTGTGAGCATCGTATGCCAATAAAACAATGATTTTTCTTTTTGTAACATTATAGAGAACCCCAGGTGTCCATGTAATGGATTTGCATGCAACCAATTTAGGACAGTGGATATAAGTGAGATTGGTACCACTACCTGCTTGTTAGTGATATGTGGTGTATTGCGGGTTTTCCTTGTCTCGGATCTACACAGAATATTGTCTTTGATTATATAATTCTGCTGCGTATACTTTATATATTCCCTTTCCTTACGATTTCCTTCCAAAACATTTATAATTTTTTCTAATTTCTGATCTTTTCTTTGCTCAGTCTGCAACAATTCAGCACTCCAGCCCAGATCTTCTTGTTCAGATACAGTTTTAACAATAGGCATGGATGTTGATATATCTATTAATTCAGCTTATGGCTCCGTACAAGATGACACGGGGTTGCGTGATAATGCATCAGCAATGATATTTGCTTTCCCAGGTAAATACGCGATTCTCACGCCAAAATCTTGGATGATCAAATGCCATCGAGTTTGTTTGGGGCTGTGACTAAAGCCTTTAAAGAAGTCGGTTAGGGGTTTATGATCAGTAAGAACCTTGACGGATAACCGTATATTATGAACTTAAAATGCACTAGTGAATTAAAAATAGCTAGTCCTTCCTTGTCTATTACTGCATACTTACTTTCGGAAGTTTTCAATTTTCGAGAATAAAAAGCTATCGGGAAAAATTGTTTTTCATATTGCTGAAGCAATACCCCTCCTACTCCTAAGTCTGAGGCATCTGTTGCAATGAAGTCAGGAAATTTTAAGATAGGAGAACTACACAGTTCATCTTTTAAGGTATTAAACGCATGTTGATGCTGCTCAGACCATATGAAATCTACGTCCTTCTTCGTAAAATCAGTTAGGGGAGCGGCTATTATTGAATAATTGCGTATAAAACGCCTGTAATATCCACTACACTCCAGAAATTGCTGTATTCCCTTAACATTAGTAGGTATCGGAAAGTTATGGATAGCTGACACCTTATCGTGGACTACTTTAAGACCTTGTCTAGACACCGTAAAACCCAAATAGACCAATTATGTTTTGAAAAATTAACACTTACTAATCTTTACCCTTAAGTTATGTTGTCTTAGTCTCTGTAGTACTAGTTGTAGTTTACGTAGATGTTCTTCTAAGGTATTGGAAAAAATTACAAGGTCGTCCATATAAGCATGCAATATATTCCCTAGCAGGTCTCCAAACACTATGTTAATCATTCTTGTAAATGTTATGGGAGCACAAAGTAAACCAAAAGGCATACGTAAAAATTCATAATGTCCCCTGGCTGTGCTGAAGGCTGTGTATGGGATACTACTTTCTTCTAATGATATCGGGTGAAAGCCTTTAAGTAAGCCCAAACTGGTAAAATATTTATTCTGACCTAGCAAAGATAAAATGTCGTCAGTACATGATACTGGGAATCGATCAGGGATCGTTTCCTCATTCAAGCGACGGAAATCTACGCAGATACGCCATGTTCGATCTTTTTTCGGTAAAACTATTATTGGAAAATTATAAGGGCTGTTCGATTTCCTAATGACTCCTTCTTCTAGCATTTTACCTACTTCATCATTTATCTCATTCTGAAATTTCATAGGGAGTCTGTACGAGGGTACATAGATAATTTTCTGCTTGTCTTTTAACCCTATTTGATGTTCTATGACATCTGTCTTTCCTAAGGATCCATCCATAGTGGAAAAGACATCATGATATTCAGTTAAAAGTCCAGAAAATTTCTGCGGAATTTCTTTTTCTTGAATGTCTTTATTGGTTTTATTTTTGATAGATTGCAAAAGGGATTCATCCGCAACTGATTGAGCGTGATTGATTTCAGCGACGGTAAGAATACGATTTTTATAAACTTTTACATCCAAGATATGTGGATTTTTGTGAATTATTAAAGTGGTATTTATATGATTACGGACTTCAATATTAAATTGTTGATGTGATCCTACTGTATAAATAGCTTGTGTAATGGACAATCCGTTAGTTTTCAAAGTGTCGGAAAGGATTAATATTTCAGACCCCGTTAACGTTTTCTTTATCTGCACTATTAAATTCGAAGGTACCTTCGTCTCGATAGAATGCGTGCAAGATGATAATACGGGTGAACGAGAATTCTGTTGGATCGTGTATATTACTTCTTTATTAGTGAGACAAGTTATTGGTTCTTCAACGTACGTCACTGTTTTATTTGTCGTCTCCTTTTTATCCAAAACTGATTTTAAGGTATTAGAAGACTTATAGATTTTTTCTTTGATATACACGCCGTGCTTGGCAAGGGCTAAGATTATGTTTTGATTACCCATAGACGGATATCCTATAATTACAGCTGGATACATATCAATGTTTTGTACAACAACAAAGGTATCGTCAAACGTGCGCTTACCGACCTTGAACTGAACATGAGTTACGCCTAATACATTTAATTCATTATTTCCTACACCCAAGAGCCTTACTCCGGACTTCTCTATAGGGAAGTTCGAAAACAACAAATGATGTGTCGTCAAATCCATGATATTACGTGGAATACCAGAGTCAAAAAATAATGTAAAGGATCGGTGTTCTAAATTTACAGCATATAATGTTGGTCATAACTAATTTTGACTTATTATTGTGTGAATTTGTTGCAAATCAACTGGATCATGCACTAATTTATTTGATTCGGTCGTGTGTTTCGTAGGAAAATCTATTGCCTCACAATGATCTGATAAAACATTAAATGGATTATTTAACACAACTGATGTTGATTTAAATGACCCAACATCACTCTCTTCCCCACTGGAGTTAATTATGTGGTATTTGCTTTGTTTTGCACATTCTGAAAATTAGTCTGACCTTGCCAGTTCTGGCTAGATGGCCCAGGATCAGAGTTATTCGAAGAACTGTTTGTTTGATTCTGAACTACATTGACGTTTGGCTGTTTCTTCTTATTGAACTGAGGATTTTTCTTTTGATTTCCATATGGAACTGACTCTGGAATTGACTGTGAATTTGACTGTGTATTTCTAGGATTCTGTATTGTCTTACGCGAGTAGCACTGACTATATGAAAGAGTTGGACTATTATGTAACGAACAGAATCTCGTTCTGCAGTGTGCAATCAAATGACCTTGACGTTTGCAATTATAACACATCATTCATGCGACTTGACTATTATTAACTATGTTTATTTTTTGTGGCTTTGTTTCATTTTTTGCAAAAACTTGTGTAAACAAGGGATAAAGATCAGTACACTTAGACATGTTTTTCTTTATCTGTTTATATACGTATAATTCTGTACTTGCTGGCGTTAACTTTTTATCAAAACACTGCACTAAAGCTTCAGTCAACATAATTGTCATGCAAGTTAAATACAGTAATCGTAAGGAATCTTTCACAGAGATGTTATCTCTAGTAACCCAAGTGGAATTACCTAAAATATCTTGATACTCGTTTAGCCTATCGGCAATGAGAGCTGCTCTCTCTATAACATTAAGCCGAGTCATAGTGGCTTGATCAAGCGTATTTCTTTATGTTAAAACTACATCCAAGGCTTCCTCACCGCCATAGACCGCACGTAGCCTAACTTTGAAATCGTCCCATGTAACTGCCTCCTGAAACAAAACTCCCCTCTAATACGCACTCGCATCTCCTTTAGAAAAGTCTATAAAACTTTTAGCTTCTTATAATTGTACAAACGGGGTCTATAATTTGTTTAGCATTTAAATGGGCGTCGACGGAAGAAATCCACGACTCAACATTCTGAGGTAAGAAGCCGTTCACCCGACCTTGAAAAGGAAGGATAGCTGATCGTGCATTAACTAACGTAACAATGGGAGCAGGGATGGGGTTACTCGGGCCGGGGGTGGGGTTACTTGGACTGACAGGAGGTTTCATGTTGACTTTAACTTATTTTTTATCTCTTCGATTCCTTGCGATCCTATCAAAATCTCTATATGAATACAGACGTCCACTCCGTAAACACATAAACACTATTTAAATAAAGATCATAACATAATCCCCCAATACAATGATACAAATATAAAGATATTTCCCGAGAACTTCTGAAAGAAAAGGGAATTAGCACAGAGAAAAAAAAATCTCGACGAGAATTCAAAGTTGAATACAGTTTCTTTTAATGAAAGGAAAAATGAAGATTAACAAACAACTCACCCCAGCAATAATGGACGAATAAAGAAATGTACTTAGCTTGGGTTTATATGGGCAAAGGGTGACGTCATCATTTCTTCTCTCTCTCACTGGTTTGCAAGAGTTTTGATGTTTGGGTGAATGTTTTTGGTCCGATTTCCTGTTGAACTTAGTGTTTCCTGGATATGATTCTCGAATGTTTAATAAACGTTGAATGTCAGTCCTTGGTTTTCTTGAGTTGTTGATTAAAGATCCAGTTCCTCAGTTTGTATAACATTTATTTGTTGGTATTTAATGTTTTCATTTCTTCGGTGGACGTAGATACTTCGCCAAAATTGTAGATTCATTACTGTTGATTCGCATGATACTAAAGTTCATTTAGGTTGAATGCTGCCACCAACTGTTAGTGTGGTACTGTTATAAAAACACATTAGTTTTCTAATCAAATGTCTCTTCAATGTGGTGTAAGGTTTAGACTTGGCAGGTTACTTCTTCTGAATAAGTCTAAGTATGTTAACTTTAAAACAGTTTATTTCTTTAAAAAACAGTTATTAACATCTCCATCACAGGAGTATAGATGGTTTGGTCGGATGACCAATCCGTATGACAGCTTGACCAGAAAGTGACTAAAATATCCATATTGATGTTAACGTCTAATTAGTTATCTCAGCGCTTAATGATATATTGTAAACACAACATTAATACCGGAAGGTACTTAGATCCGTTGAGAAACAACTCTTGCTCACGGCTTGTTTGTGTTTACTCTTCATGAAAAATGTTACATTGCAATTGAATAGCAGTGTCTTTAGTTTCGCATCCTGCTTATGACTGAATTGGCATTCTCACGCTCGCTCCTAATTTCTACATTGACCTTTTAGGTCATGGATTTAAACATGTAATTTTACATACATTACGTATATATGTGTGTGTGTGTGTGCTGATCATCGTTCATTACTTCAAAGCTATGATCAATTATAGTTATTAGTGGTGTGTTTCTGTGTAGATTTATTTTTATTTCTATCTCTTCTCTATTAAGTTCGGTATGTTATTTTTTTTTCAATACGTGCATGTGTTTATTTTCAATATTTTGAGTTATATGTATTCTGATATAACCTATTGTAAATTAATTTCGAAATATATGTGAATGCGTCTTTATTTGTTTGGTATATAGGCATTAATTCTACATTTTAATTAACCATGCAGTTTTTATCTACCTGTGTCTTTCATTTATTTACATATATTTGTATGCATGTATACCTCATGCATAAGTGTACGTTGTGCTTTTTCTTTGTGTAAATACTTCTTATAATCTTTTGAAGTATGTCCTCTTTGAGCACGAGGCTTTGTACAAGTCACCAAGATGATATGGTTGAATGACTTAATGAAGTAAAGATTTTTTTCAATTTTCTTCTTGAAGCTATCGCCCAATCACTGCTCACAGTGGCGTAATGATGTTCTTTTATTTAACCACAAGCAAAGATTGCCTCATTATGATAGGCTACTTGAATATGCATTGCTAGCCCACCTCCTTTTCCACTAGCATGTTTCCAATGCCTGTACATTTTAATGGTGAATAAATTTCAATTATTCATAGTAGGTAACGCAAAATGTCGACAAGCAACACTAAAAAACTCCATCAATACTCTGTGAATATCCAAGACATGGAAATGAGGCATACCATTCCTGAAAAAGGGAGCGGTGTTTGATTCCATTTACTGTATATTCCGTGGGTAATTTTCAAGTTTAAGTTGTGCTTAAACCGACGGTAACTGATATACAGTATATCCAAGGACTCTGCAGGTGAGGAAAATCCTTCTGACACATTATGGGATATACTGTCATTTTCCTTATATTACTTATTTTCACTTGTGTCACATTCCGATAAAGTGATTGGATTGTTGGTGCACACTATATTACTAGATACGGATTCATCTGAACTTTCAGAACCAATGGTTTCTGCTTCCCTCTCTTTAGGACCCCTAATCTCATTTTCCAGTTTTATTATAGTTACGGAAGGATCAAACATTTGATCCTTATTATAACGGCAAATTAATACAACGTGAAATATATGCACATATGTGTCCACCAATAATGAGGGACGCACAGTGGGAACCCGAGGTTTTTGGTGGGGAAAATAAATTGAGAAAATGATAATAATGGTAAAATAAACCTTTTTTTTTTCTCTATATTATTTTCTGGGAAGCATATTTAATTTATTGAAAACATTACAAATTATCCATATCTTATGCAATTTATATATATATATATATATATATATATATATATATATATATATATATATATATATATATATATATATATATATGTATATATATATATATATATATATATATATATATATATATATATATATATATATATATATATATATATATATATATATATATATATATATATATATATATTTTTTTTTTTTTTTCACATGCTACGAAACAGAAGTATTCGCTTCCGTTTGCTTCTAGGTACATGCGTGTTAAGAGTATTAGAATTTCTGTGCATAAACCCATCCCGCCTTTATTTTGACCAATAGGTTTACTCTTTTTCTTATATGCCTTCTACCTTTTTATCCACGACATTCTTGTATTTGACCCTTCTAATACTGTATCTATGTATTCGTTGTTCTATTACCCACGTGTATATTTCTCATTTTCTTAATTTTAAATTTGCCGTTATTAGAACAATTTAATGTATTCCCTTAACATAATATTTAATCTTTCCTTCACCTTATCGTACTAATTGAACGTAATCTTTTTATTACATTCAGTTTTTACATATGAAATGCTTGCTCTGGACGAGTTTACCCTTGAAGTTTACTTTACAGATGTCAGTACTATTACACTAATGTTTCCTTCAACCTATCACGTACCTATACGTATGGAAACTTATCATACAGGTTGTTATATTTTCACATTCCTTTGTTATCATTCCAAGTGTTTAGTGTTTCACGTCAGTCCTTTCCCAAGTCTTTGTTGGTGTTCAACTGTTACCATGTACTATCACGGAAATATAGAAATATGTAGTGGTTACAGTTATGTGTACCTGGAAGCCGTAAGAAAGTTGCATGGAAACTACCCTGGAACACCAAGAGTAATGAACTCTTTTCCTTAAAGTGTCGTTCTTGGTTATCTTCCAGTATATTTTTTTTGTTTATTTTTTTTTATTGAATTTCAGGGTTTGTGATTGTTAGGTTTACAAAGATCTGTCGAATGATTATTAAGAAATAAGAACTAATTGTAGGGGTTGAGGGGGGAGGGGGGGGGGGTTGCACAGCTCAACTTGTAACGTTTGCCAGTACATACGAGCTTGATCTTTTTTCTGTTTTTCTTTTTTTTATGAGCAAAGCGAGCACATAATAAAAAAAACATTACATTTTCTTATTAAATATACCAAGAACGATTAACTTAGACATAATAAACAATCAATGATGTTAACCTGGTCAGCAGAGCATTTTCCTCTTGCTAGTACAAAGAAGCTTAGTGTTTCTCTTTTTCTATGAGTGAAGAGAGTGCACGCCGGAACAAAAATTATTAGATTTAGGGTATAATGATCGACACGAACAGAATAACATTTCGAAGAGAAAATACATGTGTTCCTTTAGTAAATAATGTGCTTCCACCGAATTTGACCTTCCTTTCAATTAAAATAAAACCAGATTTAGTCAGTGTGTTCTGGGGAAGGAACTAGTCGAAGTGATTGTTCTGTTTGTTTGCCGTTGAAATGAAGGTCAAATTGCGTTGAAGTACGTTGTTCACTAAATTGAATCAAATATTTTCTCTTTGAAGTAATGTTCCATCTGTAACTATTATTTTTCCCACCTCCCACTTCAGAAGACTTTTCGAATTATATGGACACTGCAGCAAAAGTCTCAAAAAAAGCAAGACTCAGGTATGTACCAAGTGTAGTCAGGAACATCGAACCACGGATTGTACTGAAAATATGTTAAAGTGTCATAACTGCACAGTGAGGAATTACAATGATACGAATCATAAGACATATGATGATAACTGTAAAGTATACAAGGAGGAGCTTACCAGGATAAAAAATAGAACTAATCATGGAGTCTAGCCCATTGGTTAAGTGTGGTCTGATAAATATTCAATCGGTGGGGAATAAAACCATAAAGATTAGAAATCTTATTAACGAAATGGAATTAGATTTATGCTTATTAACGGAAACTTGGTTGCAGGGAAATATTAGTGATAACTCAAAGATTCCGGAGATGACACCGTGTACTCACGATTTCTACCACGTACCAAGAAAGGATAAAACTAGAGGGGGAGGAGTGGGTTTCTTCGTGTCGAAAACCTTCTCTAGGGTTTCTATCATGAATGAAATAGTATTTGAAACGTTTGTATATATCTATTTAAAACTGACAAGACAAAGTAAGGTATTGAATATAATATCATTATATAGACCACCAGGGAGTAATATTAGGAAATTCATTGAAGAATTTAGTATTCTTGTGGGTGTGGTGAACGATATTAAAAATGCATTAATTGGTGGTGACTTCAATTGTTGGGTAGATGATGAAAATGATTATAAGACTAAAGAACTCAAAGGAAGTATTTGAGATGTTTAATTTAATAAACAGTGTTTCGGTATCAACGTCAGTAGGTGGTCATACACTCGACTTGGTCATATGTGGAAAAGATTCTGACCTAATAAGAAACCTTGAAGTGGAACCAGACTTTGAGATCTCAAAAACACATAAACTCCTCACTTTTGATGTTAATATGAATTGCACCAGAGTATTGAAAAAATGGATCACATATAGGGAACGGGAAAATTTTGATGCTGAGAATCTTATTGAAGCTAGTGTAGCGCAAATGTCTTGTGAGAACATACAATGTGAACATATGGTAGACAGAGAATGTGTTGGGTGTTATACCAAGAAATATAACGACAATTTTGGAAAAATGTACGACACCATGTGTCCCATAAAGAACAAACAAATAGTTGTACGCGAAAATGTTAGATGGTATGATAGTGAGCTATTAAAGGCAAAAAGACAGACGTAAGATGGAAGGTATATGGAAAAGAGCCAAATCCTCACAAGCCAGAAATCTATATAATAAGGCCAGAAATGACTATAACATCCTGTTAGAAAAAACAAAAAGAAAATTCTACAACGGCGAATGTAAAAAAAACAATAATATGAAAGACTCTCACAAAAACCTAGACGATTTGATAGGATTAAAGAAAGAATATGTCTTGCCTGACAATATTTGTGCAGAGAAATTTGCTATATTCTTCAATGAAAAAATTGATAAAATCTATAGAGGTTTGCCCCAAATCACTTGGAAGGACAGTCAGTTATGCCAGTGAAGGAGGGAAAGAAGTTAATAAAATTTAAGGAAATAAATATGTGCGACTTAAAGGTTATGAGAGAGATGAAGAATACATATTGTGGAAACGACCCTTTCCCAAACAGTTCAATAAGTGAAGCTCCAAACAATCAAGTTGTATATAATATTTACCTAAACATAATTAACCGGAGTATATCACAATCCTGTTTTCCTAGCTGTGAAAAAACTGCGTTGATCAAACCAATTTACAAAGGAAAAGGTGATGTAAACGAGTTAAATTCATATTGGGCCATTTCGAATTTATCCTACATGTCGAAGATTATTGAAAAAGTCATAAGTGAGCAACTATGGGCGCATATTGATGAGTTAAAGGTATTCCCGGAAAAGCAATCGAACTAAAGAGCTAATCACTCTACAGACACTACCTTACGCTCAATAATGAATGATATGATAGATCTTCTTGATGAGGGAAAGTGTGGAATTTTGATTATGTTAGATCTTAGTGCTGCTTTTGACACTGTTGTGCACGAGTACTTACTTGACGACTTAAAGTCTATTGGAGTGACTGAGGAAGCACTGAAATTTTTGCGAAGTTACTTAATTAATAGGAAGATTATTGTAGAAGTTTCTGGAAACCGATCCAGTGAGAGAATTCTTATGAAGGGTGTACCACAGGGTAGTGTTCTGGGCCCTATCTTGTTTAACATATATACTATCGAGCTATCACACATCCTGAAAAAACAAAAAGTGGGCTTTAAACTATATGCAGATGATACTCAGTTTTACCTTTCAATTTCAACAACACAAGATACAGAGAAGAAAATTGATGAGATAATGACTGAAATAAAAACATGGATGCAGAGGAAAAAGCTCAAATTAAATGATGATAAAACAGAATGTATGTTTTTAGGCACAAAGGTGGCTTTGAAGAATTACCAGTTAATTCGAAGTATAAAAATTGGTGATGCTGATGTTGGGATTGTGCCTGTTGTGAAAAATTTGGGTGTACTGAAAGATTGTAATTTGTCAATGAGGGACCAAACAGTGAACACAGTGAAAGTGTGTAACTATCACCTGAGAAACATAGCATTTATTAGAAAATATTTAACAGAGGGCAGTACAAAAACTTTAGTGATGAGTCACGTAATATCAAGGCTTGATTATTGCAATTCTCTGTACTACAAATTGCCCAATAAATTACTAAGAAATCTTCAAAATAGGCAAAACCGGGCGGCTAGACTGATAAAAGGCATTAAACTACGGGAGAGAATAACTCCTGCATTGATCGATCTACATTGGTTACCTGTTAAGGCTAGAATTGAATTTAAGATTTGCTTGTTGACCCACAAAGCACTTACTAGTGATAAGCCTAAATATCTTCGTGATTGCTTGGTCCCCTACCCTGAAGCTACCAGGGCTGCTGTAAGAGTTAGACATGCCGATGACCCACATAGACTATTCGAAATTAGTGTGAATCATGCAATAGGAGGAAGAACGTTCAGTTATGCTGCACCGAGACTCTTCAACGACCTTCCACTCCATATCAAGAATAGCAAAAATGTGGCAGCCTTCAAGAAAAACCTGAAGACTTATCTTTTTAGAAAGTGTTATAATAGTGACCTGAAAACTATTAAGCCTGAATACAAATGTTAGCTGAATAACTGATAAGATACAGAGCAAAATATTAACTGGAATGAAATTAGTTTTTCACACACCAAGGCCCGCCTGAACAGACTTTTAGAGTCTGACGGAGGGCGAGAAATAAACCTGTAAAAATAAAAGTAAGTAAGTAGAAACTATCAACACCCTATTCCTGTCCCGATAAACAATTTTTACTAAACAATATTCTTTTAATTTCTATTTATAATAAACGATATCGGCGTCAATGACCTTCGATGGCGGGATTCCAGAGAAATTAAAATCATTCATTCCTCCATACGATGATACGAGCGTAGTGATAAAAGACATGGAATGTGAACTCTTACCACTTTGACGTGATTCACTAACGATCTTTAATTTCAGCATATAAGGTCTTTCAGAACAACCCCATTGACATAAGAGATTTCCAAAGTAAACCTAAAGGGCTAGTTATTAACGATTTTATCATCACCCTCAAAAGACTCAACAAAATTTCGTTAACAAGAATTTCCCTAATCCTTGCTAAACGTCAACTCAAATGGTGTATCATTCAAAGTAATCACGAATATCTATCTTATCTTTTACCGCATCATTTTCCAAAAAACAAAGAAAAAAAGGAAAGAAAATTAAAAAAAAAAGCACATTTCAAGGAGTGTTATTTCATCTTATGATAAGATCTCATTTATAGTGTCCGTATAACACATAATATGTGTATCCATTTTTCTATTATTTTCAGGTATTTGAGTCTTTTCATTGAAAAAATAAACAATTTTGAAAATGAATTATCATGCTCTATCAAATTCATTCTCAACTATTTTTAATTTAGTATAATTAATTTCAAACAAAGAAAAATTATATTGATAAAGCAATGAACAAATATAACTAAATCTAGCACACTGAGATTACCAAACACTTCTTCTACCTTTAAGGGGTTAATTACTGCGCGGTGATTACTCACTGGCTATTTTCCGCTTCGCAAGGGAGAAGAGGCTCTTTACCTATGGTAAGCAGCTGTTTCAGGAGAAAGCCACTCCAAATTAAAACCATTGTTTTCTAGTGTTCAGTAGTGCCATAGCCTCTCTACCATGGTCTTCCATTGTATTATGGTAGAAATTTCTTGCTTGATGGTACACTCGAGCACAATATTCAATGTAATTTTTCTTCCTCTATTTTTGTGATTTTTTTTTTATAGTTTATATAGGAATTATTTATTCAATGTTACTGTTCTTAAGATATTTTGTTTCTTCTTATTTACTGGGTTCATAGCTCATTCTTTTTCAAAAAGGGTTGTAACTTAGAAAATAGTAATAGTAATAACAGTCGGCCGTCTCTTTTCCAATTTAGAACAAAGGCGTAAGCCATGTTTTTCTGTTACTTTCTGTTTACGCTCTCTGTATGACTATTCTCACCCTAGACCAAAATATTTTTTATTTTCTATTTTTGCAATCTTTAGTGACATTTTTTTCTTTTTATTCTTCATGTTATTCTCAATATATATACTGCCTAGCTCCATTTCTTTTCTTGCATGTTATTAAAATATCCTTTACTTGAGCTTGCTCTCCTGTCCACGCTGTTTTTTTTTCTGTCTCTTAGGGTTACCCCCATCATTAATCTCTGTATAGCTCTTTCAGTTGTACAAGCTAATGTTACTGGGTTTTAGTTAGGATCTTTTTTTTTATTTTTATTTTTATGCACAAGTCAAATGTGGTAGATCCATTTCATTTAATACTTTTCTTTTTCAAAGAAAGTTGCGTTTTTATTTTCATAATCTCATTATCTTATGCTTATACCTGTTTTTAATTCTGTCTAGTATCCAAGTGAAACACTTATTATCTTTTCTTGGCATGTATATCCATAAACATCTCTGAAAGTTCGTCCATAATTCTTATTTGGTGTGTCTCTACATTCCCATTGACCATTATCTTAGTTTTAATCATATTAATTTTCATTTCTGCTTTCTCCATTCAAATCTTTTATTATGTTTTTGCAAAATCTGCCGTGATTCACAAAAAATCAACTATGTCATCTGCAGGCGGCGGAGCTATTTCCCATATTTATTAACTCTTAAATTATCCAGATCCAAATTCTTAAAAACTACTTTTAGGCATGCTGTAAAGGATTTTGGAGATATGGAGACTCTATGTATTACTGCATTTTTAATCCAAGTTATCTCTCTATCTTTATATATTTTTAGGATTTACGTATTTCCTGTGAAGTTATCTTTAATGTTGACCCTGCTCTTGAAATATTTTATTTTCGTTTTTATTCTTCTCTTTAAGTTTACTTATTCCCTTTTGCCATTTCCTCACTGGCTTATTTTTCCTTGTTGGAGCACTTGGGTTTATAGCATCTTGCTTTACCGACTAGAGTTACTTGATAATAATAATAATAAAAATAATAATAATAATAATAATAATAATAATAATAATAATAATAATAATAATAATAATAATAATAATAATAATAATAATATTTTCTAACTTAGGATTCTTCTATTCCTCTTGTCTGAAGGGATTTTTCTACTATTCCCTTTTGTTTTTAAAGGATTTTCTTATTGCTGAGGTTTGGATAGAATCAAAAGCTTACTCATAGTCCCATTATAAATGCGGCTTGTCTTTTTTTTTCTTGTTTTATCTTGTTTTTAGTTACATGGATTTAGCCAGTTGTTGAATAATCACTTTTAAAGCGTGTTTGGTGTCTTGGCTGATCTAAGTCTAGCTGTCTTCCTATTGATCGTATTATGATTTTTTTTTTGTAATTTCATATATTACAGAGATTAAAATGACTGGGCAGATCTTTTTCAGGTCTTTTGTGTTTTTTTTTCTTTTTATTTGTATAATGATAAAGTTTTTTCAAATCTCTACGTATTAAACATTCTTCCAGACATTTAGTAGAGACATCAACGAGTTTTACTACTATGAAATCTAATCCTTCTGTTAATGATAATGCTAGGTAATATAAAGATCATGAGTAAGATAATTGATAGACCACAAGTCTTTATTCAAGAAATAAACACAAAAATCCTCAGCTGAAGACCACAAAAAAAAAAAAAAAAAAAAAAAAACAATACCCAAAGGTAGGCAGAATGAAAATATTTAAAAAATTACTTCAGATTGTATTGATTTCTGAAAATCTTGAGAGACAATCTCAATAATTTTTTTATTTTTTACAATTGGAAAAAAAAACTCATTTTTTTATTCAAAAGAAAATCTCCAATTAAGAATAACGCCAAAATTGATAAATTTGTTGTCTAAAGTTCAAGCAAAAATTAGCAATTTTGAGATCTGGGTGCTTAGGAGCCACTGCTTCCGACCTATATACAATCATATTTTGATTTTAATTTAATTCAGCATAGTTATTCATCTTTTCAGCAACAAGTTATTCAAAAACTTTAGATATGCGAATTATTGAAATTGGGTTCTAATCTGCGAGTCTAGATTTACGGAAAATAAACAAACATAATGGTGTAGAATTTTCAATTCCCCAACAAGTGGAAAATCAGACTCTTCTTGCTAACTTTTAGAAAATATCAGACAGTTTCAGAGCAAACAAACAAAAATCCGCCTCCATTAAAAAAAAAAAAAAAAAAAAAAAAAAAAAAAAAAAAAAAAAAAAAAAATCTACACCCTGAAAAGCCTAGGGAAAAAAAAAGAAAAAAAAGAAAAATGGGATCTACACCCTGAAAAGCATCCTGTTCCATGAGTATTTCAATTCCATGAGACCGAAAAGCTGAGCTGATAATTTAAGCGTTTAGAAAAGAGAAAGGAGGTATATTGAATTTTTCCTTATTCTACTTACTGTCAAACTGCATAATTTAAAAAGATTGTTTTTGAATTAAATACTGGAGGAATAGTTAAAAATAAACCTAGACAAAAGGGTGCAGAAATAATAGCACGGTATTAAAAGGCCATTGTGATTATACAACAATAATTATTATTTTGATACTTAATCTCTAAAATATAATAATAAGAAGATTAACCTTATTTCATAAACATATTTCTTGCGATAAGCTTACAAATATTTTGACGTTTCATAATCCAATTGTTATACCATCATACAAACACAAACACACACATAAAAACATACATATATATATATATATATATATATATATATATATATATATATATATATATATATATATATATATATATATATATATATATATATACGTAAATATATATATATATATATATATATATATATATATATATATATATATATATATATATATATATATATATATATATATGTATATATATATTCATAAATATATATATATATATATATATATATATATATATATATATATATATATATATATATATATATATATATATATATATATATATATATATATATATATATATATATATATATATATATATATATATATATAAATATGTATATATATATATATATATATATATATATATATATATATATATATGTGTATATAAATATGTATATATATATATATATATATATATATATATATATATATATATATATATATATATGTGTGTGTGTATATATAGATATGCATATATATATACATAATATGTATATATATATATATATATATATATATATATATATATATATATATATATATATATATATATATATATATATATATATATATATATATATATATATATATATATATATATACATACAGAAATATGTATATATATATAAATATATATATATATAAATGTATATATATACAGAAATATATATATATATATATATATATATATATATATATATATATATATATATTATATATATATATATATATATATATATATATATTTATATATATATAATATATATAAATATATATATATATATATATATATATATATATATATACATATAAAATCAAATATATATATATATATATACATATATATATATATATATATATATATATATATATATATATATATATATATATATATATATACATATATATATTTATATATATACATACATGTTTTTTCAAAAAGGCCCATAAAAGAAACACAGGAAATATGAATAAATCACACTATATTTCGGTCAATAAACATCGACCCTCTTCAGGATGTAAAGTACAAGTGAGGCTTACAGTGGAGAGTGACGGTTTATATATGAAAGCAAAAGGGTGTGTTCAATTGTTCTATAGTTGTTATAATTGCTGGAAGGATTAGCCAAATTTAATTACATCCAGGTGCGTGTTCTTATTGTTGAGCCGCTTGGAGGAAGTCTTGACCTCTGATGCATGTCTGGTGGCCGGTCTCCGTGGATTATCTTCTTAATGATAGGGTTGAGAAGAGTATTGTCCACTGTGTCAGCTTTCCATTGGCCCCCACATAGGTTCATTGTGTTTGATTGATTTATGATGGCTGATTCCAGGATTTTCCTTCTGTACGGACAGGTACTCTTAAAAAGCAAAGACGACTCACTCCAGTTAATCTGGTGCCCTAAATCCCTAAGGTGAATGAAAATCCCCGAGTTTTCATACCCATATCTAACAGATCTTTTGTGTTCGGATAATCTTTGAGATAGCGAACGGCCAGTTTGCCCAACGTACACTTTTTCACAATCCCTGCATGGTACTTTGTAAACGCCGGATTCTATCTCTCTTTTATTTTGATAAACATTAATAAGGGCGCTTCCTATGGTCTTTGGATATGAAAAAACAAAGGGGTTCTCAGTTTTGATATGATTTGTTATATTTTTAATACCTTCTATATATGGGAGTTTTATCTTATTTTTAAAATCTCTTTGGTTAGTAACATCATGATCTTTATAATATATCGTGTTGGCTTTGTTGATGGCCTTTTCTATGACATACGTCGGGTAGAATAGCTGGGCGAGTTGTTTACGGATGATTTCAAATTCTTTATTTAGGTAGGCTGGGGAACAAATTCTCAAACCTCTAAGAAATAGATTGCAAGCTACTCAAATTTTTACAGAAATGTCGTGATAACTAAAAAAATGAATGTAGGAAATAGAGAAAGTTGGTTTTCTATACACAGTAAAATTATACCCCGTCGATTCCCTTATAATTAGTATGTCCAAAAAAGCTAATTTTCCATCTTTTTCCCATTCAGTTTTAAATTTTATGCTAGGGACTAGGGAATTTAGATTATTGAAAAATATATTGAAATCTCCCCAGCTATCATCCCAATATGTGAAAATGTCATCAACATAGCGTTGCCAAACCATGTTTGTAGGTTTAATTGTTGTTAAAATTTCTGTTTCAAAGTATTCCATGTAGAGGTTAGCTAAAATTGGAGATAACGGGCTGCCCATACTACAACCAAATTTCTGTTTGTAAAAATTTCCATTGAAAGAGAAAACGTTATTTGACACGCTTAGTTTAATTAACTTAATTGTTTTTTCAATACCGAGGGGGAAGTGATCTTCGTAAGGGATTAATTTTTCCCTCAAGAAACCTAATACGTCGTTGATCGGGACCTTTGTAAATAGGGATTCTACGTCAAGACTCAAGAGTTTTACATTGTTTACCGGGATATTTAATCTATTGAATTTCTGGATGAAGTCCTCTGCATGCTTAATATGAGCTGAAGAAAAGCTCCCTAGAAAGGGAGACAGCAAGTCTGCTAACCATTTTGATAAATTATATATAAATGACCCTTTACATGAGACGATTGGGCGTAAGGGAATACCGTCCTTATGAGTTTTTGGGAGCCCGTAAAAATATGGCAACGAGGGGTTCATGACTTTGAATTTTTCTAAGACCTCGATGTCTTTTTTATTATTTCCGATTTTTCTTACGGATTTGAAAAACTCCGGAGCAACAGAGTTACGGGGATCTTTTGTTAGCTTTTCATATGTAGTGTCATCGTTTAGGAGTTGTTGAACTTTGTTGACATACGTCTCTTTATCAAGAATGACTATTTTTCCGTCTTTATCCGATTTTGTGATGATGATATTATCGGTTTTGTTTAATGAAAAAATTGCATTATGAAACCTTCTGGGAAGCGGATTTTTACTGTTACTTTGTTCTAATGCATTTAACAAGATTCCTTTTAGGCAAGTTTCATCTTTTTCAAAATTGTTTTTAGAGAAATGTTTATCGAAGGCCACCACATAATCAAAATGACTTTCCCGTCCGGGTTTCATGGCAAAAGAGATACCTAGATTCAGAGCTGTTTGCTCATTCACTGTGAGTGGACGGTTCGATAAATTCAAAACGTTATTTTCCAATCCTAAATTATTCCATGTACTATTTCGTATGAGTCTTTCTAATTTATTATTCAATATATATATGTCAGCAAATCATGACATCTATGTATCACGGAGGAATATAAGTGAATTGGGGGTATCTCTTCGTCTGCTTTGCCGAGATGATGGTATGTACAGAGATCTTTCTTCATATGTGCTGACTGGTGCTATTAATAGTAGTGTGACTCACTCCGAGAAATTGAATAATAAATTAGAAAGACTCATACGAAATAGTACATGGAATAATTTAGGATTGGAAAATAACGTTTTGAATTTATCGAACCGTCCACTCACAGTGAATGAGCAAACAGCTCTGAATCTAGGTATCTCTTTTGCCATGAAACCCGGACGGGAAAGTCATTTTGATTATGTGGTGGCCTTCGATAAACATTTCTCTAAAAACAATTTTGAAAAAGATGAAACTTGCCTAAAAGGAATCTTGTTAAATGCATTAGAACAAAGTAACAGTAAAAATCCGCTTCCCAGAAGGTTTCATAATGCAATTTTTTCATTAAACAAAACCGATAATATCATCATCACAAAATCGGATAAAGACGGAAAAATAGTCATTCTTGATAAAGAGACGTATGTCAACAAAGTTCAACAACTCCTAAACGATGACACTACATATGAAAAGCTAACAAAAGATCCCCGTAACTCTGTTGCTCCGGAGTTTTTCAAATCCGTAAGAAAAATCGGAAATAATAAAAAAGACATCGAGGTCTTAGAAAAATTCAAAGTCATGAACCCCTCGTTGCCATATTTTTACGGGCTCCCAAAAACTCATAAGGACGGTATTCCCTTACGCCCAATCGTCTCATGTAAAGGGTCATTTATATATAATTTATCAAAATGGTTAGCAGACTTGCTGTCTCCCTTTCTAGGGAGCTTTTCTTCAGCTCATATTAAGCATGCAGAGGACTTCATCCAGAAATTCAATAGATTAAATATCCCGGTAAACAATGTAAAACTCTTGAGTCTTGACGTAGAATCCCTATTTACAAAGGTCCCGATCAACGACGTATTAGGTTTCTTGAGGGAAAAATTAATCCCTTACGAAGATCACTTCCCCCTCGGTATTGAAAAAACAATTAAGTTAATTAAACTAAGCGTGTCAAATAACGTTTTCTCTTTCAATGGAAATTTTTACAAACAGAAATTTGGTTGTAGTATGGGCAGCCCGTTATCTCCAATTTTAGCTAACCTCTACATGGAATACTTTGAAACAGAAATTTTAACAACAATTAAACCTACAAACATGGTTTGGCAACGCTATGTTGATGACATTTTCACATATTGGGATGATAGCTGGGGAGATTTCAATATATTTTTCAATAATCTAAATTCCCTAGTCCCTAGCATAAAATTTAAAACTGAATGGGAAAAAGATGGAAAATTAGCTTTTTTGGACATACTAATTATAAGGGAATCGACGGGGTATAATTTTACTGTGTATAGAAAACCAACTTTCTCTATTTCCTACATTCATTTTTTTAGTTATCACGACATTTCTGTAAAAATTGGAGTAGCTTGCAATCTATTTCTTAGAGGTTTGAGAATTTGTTCCCCAGCCTACCTAAATAAAGAATTTGAAATCATCCGTAAACAACTCGCCCAGCTATTCTACCCGACGTATGTCATAGAAAAGGCCATCAACAAAGCCAACACGATATATTATAAAGATCATGATGTTACTAACCAAAGAGATTTTAAAAATAAGATAAAACTCCCATATATAGAAGGTATTAAAAATATAACAAATCATATCAAAACTGAGAACCCCTTTGTTTTTTCATATC
>NC_090734.1:51199136-51216636 GCF_036898095.1 Palaemon carinicauda
TGCAGTCTTACTTCGCTACCTAGTGTAGGTTGGGATGGGGGACTGGCTCAGGTCTCTGCCGGCTGGCAGAGACCCTTTTTCTTCTGCAGAGTGAGCCCCAGACCTCCCTTGGTCTCCCTTCCGTGTCACTCTTTCTGGATGAAGGTTGTAAATCCATACTGTTTCTCTTGCTAGTGTATTATACTCCTAGCACGGCTGCCGGTTTAAACGGCCTGCAGCCGGGTAGGTGGAGGTTCTCTGGTTCGTAGTCACTGCCGGCCAGCATGGGTATCGCTACCTTTGCCTGCCGGCAGTAGAAACACATCCCGAGATCTGCCGGCCACTACAATTAGCGGCTGGCAGTCGGGTGCTAGTGTTTTCAGTTGCCGGCCAGCACACATTTTCAAACCAGTGACCTGCTGCCTATTAGTTAAAGGTATCATACCTTTGAACTATACAGGGGTAAATGCCGGCCGGCACGTGCCGGCACATGCCAGCATGCGATGACGCGTGCCGGACGGCAAGACAACATGCGATGTACAGTAGTTACTATATTTGTGGTGTAGTACACACTGCATCAATAAAACTACAGTAGAGAGTTTGTTGTAACACTAAAGTTCTTCCAACATACTTAATGTTATCTTGTACAACCTTTTGTTGAGACCGTACTATATATAGAAAGTGAGATATTTCTTTATTCATTCTATACCGTATATTAAAACTTTATTTCAAGGTGTGAGCTACACCTTAACTTTCTGTTTATGAAAATTTATAAGGTATTCTAGAATAAGAATTAACCTTAGTTTTAATATCTTGGGAGGTTACAGCAATTGGCTGGGCAGGAAATACAAGTATTTTTCTTTCTTTCTTTCCTTTCTAGCTTTACTGTATAAGCTACATATATTAATAATAAGTGAAAAGCCTTCACTTGATACTTATGGATTATCTTTTCTTTACAGGAGGACCATCCAAAGTGCGGGAATAGGTTCTGCAATGTCTGCAGCAAGAACTTCTGTGGACATGAGTTATGCATGAGGCACGCAGCATGCGCAGCCTCCAAAGGTGATCTCCGGTATTGGGACCCTCCGGTATGTATCATATGTTCTAACCTGATTACCAAGGCATTTGACACCCTTCAGTCGGCGGAGTCAAGGGATGCTGCTAGGGGAAAGTTGTGAACCTGGGTGAGGGGTTTTCAGAAAAACACTTCAGGCCCCTACCTTCCAAATGAGAAGATGAGGGCCTACCTTTTCCCTAAGGCATCGGCTGATGCAGTCATTCCTCAGCCTCAGGAGGAGATACCAACTGTCCAGAATCCGGGAGATTCTGAAGTCTCGGCTGCCCTTCAAGGCATCCAATTGGACGATAGGATGTCAGAAGTGTCGGATTATACAGAGAAGGACCTTCTGGAAGAAGGTCAGGAGGAGGAGCTGACCCAGGCTCCAAAAATAGAAGAGGAAGAAATCGACGAGGTGTCGGTTACATCGGTTCCGGCCCCGGAATCTATTCCCTCTACATCGTCTACTATCCCAGATGATCTGGGAAGGACTCTTTCTTCTATTGTTGACATGATTTAAGGAATTCAAAAGAAGAATGATGAGAAGGAAGCTGCGATGAAACCGGAGATACGTAGACTCACAGAGTCACATAGGCCTCAGAAGCAACTCAACGTGAAGGATCTTCCTTTGTGCTCGGATAACAATCCTTGGATGTATGCCGAACACATGCCAATGACAACCGGGAAGATTGTTATATCGGAGAAGTTGGGCTCAATTCCCCAGAAAGATGTGGAATTTTGGCCCAACAAAGACTCTTACCCGGACTGCTATGCCAGTCTTAGGAAGGAGCCAGCCTCAAAGGAAGAGACGGAGCCGAAGGAGGTCATAGTCCTTGACCATAGTAAAGCACATGCGTTACTAGCGAGCTCGATGAAAGAGAGGGGCTTCATGAACTCAAAGGGGCCAGCCTTGAGTAAGAAGCTTCCCTCCTTTGTGGCCTCTCCAACCAGAGCCTTTCCCTTCATGGAAAAGGGATATAAGGCAGCCTTGAAGGTGACGGAGGCAGGGAAACCATGCCCCTCCTTAGAGGAATGCAAGCCGTTATCCCTGAACTTACCCTTGGACCAAAAAGACTAGAAGGACGTACACCTTACATTCTCAGTCGGGAAGCTGGAAGCTGATATTGCCAAACGTCAGTTTGGCGAGGAACTTCCAAAACTGTCGGAGTTTCCCTTGCGCAGAGAGCAAGAGACTAAAGAAAGACTTGCGGCATTGATGTCGGTGCAAACGACATTGGAAACGATGGCAAGTGACCCAACGAACCAGGACATGTTCATGGTAGTGGCCGAAACCCATCTGGCCACAGTTACAAAGGATCTCTATAGCTTTATTAAAGCTAGGAGAGCCTGTAGAGAGTTCGTTTTCGCCTTGGCTGCGGTGAGGCACGAACCGAGGAAGCTGATCTCCTCTTGCATCTGGGGTAAGGACCTCTTTCCCAACGAAGTGGTTAAAGAGGTAGTAGACAAGGCCGCCACGGAGAATAGGAACCTTCTCGAAAAGGGGGGCTTAAATCTTAAGAGGAAGTCTTCTCCGGATGAGGGTCCCCAACCAAGGATGAAGACAAAAAGGCCTAGGCTATCATCTCGGACGGCTAAGCCCTACTGACAGCAACAACAGCAACTTCCTTTGACCGCGGTGCCTCAGATAGTTGCACAACCTCCAACCACGTACCAGTTGGTACCTCAACAAGTGGCGACAAAGGCTCTGGTCTTTAACCCAGCTTTTGAAAGGCAGACTTCTTCCTTCCGCTCAAAAGCTAGAGGAACAGCCAGAGGTTCTTTTAGACGCTCTTCAAGGGGAAGGGGATTCAGTGGAGGACGTGGTCAAGGAGGCAAGGCCTCAGGTCCAAAACAGCAGAAGTTAGATGCTTCCAGTAGGAGGGATTCTACATCTATTTAGGGATCGTTGAACCTTCGATCCCTGGGCTCACAGCCTAATAAAGAATGGACTAGGTTGGAGCTGGAGCAGTCCTCCATCTCAATTTCCTCAGTTCTTCCAACACTCTACCCCCGTTCTGGAAGAATATGTCCGAGAACTCATAGAGAAAAGGGTAATCCGAAACGTTAAGTCCATCAAGTTCCAAGGAAGGCTGTTTTGTGTTCAAAAGAAGGACTCAGACAAACTCAGAGTTATTCTGAACTTTTTGCCACTCAACAAGTTCATAGTGAACTACAAGTTCTGGATGCTCACACTTCAACACATAAGGACCCTACTGCCCAAAAGGGCATATACCGTCTTGATAAACTTGTCTGACGCTCATTGGCACGTTCCAATTAATCGTCTCCTCTCCTTCTACCTAGGCTTCAAGTTCCAAAGAAGACTTTACGCCTTCAGAGCCATGCCATTTGGGCTAAACGTAGCCCCAAGGATTTTCACGAAGCTTTCGAACGCCGCCGTCCATCAATTACGCCTAAAGGGGATCCAAGAAGTGGCCTACTTGGACGACTGGCTGGTGTGGGCAGCATCCAGGACAGAATGCATGCAAGCCTCTAAGATGGTGATCCAGTTCCTGGAATATCTGGGATTCAAGATCAACATCAAAAAGTCTCGACTATCTCCAACTCAAAAATTTCAGTGGTTGGGAATCCACTGGAATTTGGAGTCACATTGACTTTCCATGCCTGGGAAGAAGAGGAAAGAAATAGCAGGATCTGTCAAGAGACTATTGAAATCCAAACGGATATCAAGAGCCGAACAGAGAGAGTGCTGAGCAATCTAAAGTTTGCTTCGATAACAGATCCAGCTAAAGGATGCAACAGGAGTCTGGAGAAAATACGCATCAAAGGTGCGAAGAGATCTAATAAGACCACTACCGACTTGACTGCGAACGCTTCTCAAGCCATGGTCCGAAGCCAAGCAACTGAAGAAATCAATACTTCTTCAACCTCCTCCCCTGTCAGTGACTATCCACACAGACGCTTCAAAGGAAGGCTGGGGAGACCACTCTCACCATAAGAGAGTCCAAGAAGCTTCGTCCAATCTTTTCAAGTCATTTCACATCAACTTTTTAGAAGCCATGGCAGTACTTCTGACACTGAAGAAAGTATCTCCTCGCCACTCGACCCACATAACATTGGTTTTAGACAGCGAGGTGATAGTGAGATTCCTGAATCGACAAGGGTTGAGGTCGCCTCAAATCAACCAAGTGATGTTGGCCATATTCTGTTTGGCGGAAAGGAAGAAATGGCACCTGTCAGCAGTTCACATTCATAGGTTCCACAACTTGACAGCGGACGCTCTATCCAGGTTTACACCAATAGAGTCAGAATGGTCCCTAGACGCAGGATCATTCTCCCGGAACTGCAGGTAGACCTCTGCGAGGAAAGACAACAAAAAAATACCTCATTATGTGTCCCCATACGAGGATCCGCCAGCGGAAGCAGTGGACACTACGTCCCTAGACTGGAACAGATGGTCCAGGATTTACCTGTTCCCTCCGCACAACCTCCTTTTGAAGGTCCCCGACAAACTGAGATCCTTCAAAGGGAAAGCGGCAATAGTGGCCCACAATTGGCCAAACAGTGTGTGGTTCCCTCTGGCATTGGAACTACGACTGAAGTTTGTACCGCTACCTGATCCAACCCTGTCTCAGCGAGTACAGAAGTCGACTGTCTTCGCTTCATCACAGAAAACCCGAAACTTGCATCTCATGATTTTCTCTCCTTAGCGATGAGAAAAATATTCGGTGTATCAAAAGACAGTAGAGACTTTTTGGAGGAAACTAGAAGACAATATGAGGCATCATGGAAGAAGCGGGTGTCCTTTGTCAAGGCGAAGAAACCAAAAAGAAATCTCGACATATTTCTCTTTATCATTCTTCATTCACCTTCATTAGCAGGGTTTAGCAGCCAACACAATATCAATGTGTAAGTCTGCCTTGACAAGACCGATACTATATGCCTTTCAGGTCGACCTTTCTAACGACGTTCTTAATGAATTCCGAAGGCCCATGCTAAACTTAGTCCTTCAGCGCCTCCAAGACCCATTTCATGGTCACTAGATAAGATTCTTCATTTTGCCTGAATAATGAACAATGAGGAGTGCGCTTAGAAGGATTTGACTCAAAAAGTCATATTTGCTTGCACTCGCTTTTGGGGCCAGAGTTAGTGAAATAGTGGCTCTCTCTAGAGAGGAAGGCCCAGTCCAGTTCTTGATACTACTTCCTGACCCAACGTTTCTGACCAAGAACGAGCTACCCACCAACAGGTGGGGTCTTAGAGAATCTGCCCTCTGAAGGAAGATGCATCTCTATGTCCAGTCGAGTGCCTAAAGGTCTATCTTCATGGAACTTCAGACTTCAAGGGAGGACAGCTGTTCCGAGGAGAAACCTCAGGTTCAGATTTATATCTGAAACAACTAAGGGTGAAACTCACCTATTTTATTCTCAGAGCGGATCCGGACAGTACACCCACAAGTCATGATCCAAGGAAAGTTGCCTCTTCCTTAAAATTTCCTTAATTATATGGGCTTTGAACATCTTCATTCGTACACCGGCTAGTAGTCATCCAAGGTGTTCTTTATGCACTATGCGAAGCAAATGGAGCAACTCAAGAGGTCTGTGGTAGCAGCAGGTAGAGTTCTTAAAACTTCTGTTTAAATCTGTGAGGAACAGTGAAATTAATTTGGGACGATTAATTAAGAGGGTGGGTGTGTAGTCACAGACTGTTACTACACACTGAGTGATAGGCCTCTAACGTGTCCTTACGAACTGTTCCATTGACTTTGGTGACCTAAAAGTATAATACGGACACTTATGCCAGGCGTTTGTTACGCTAGTGTAAATAAACAGTTATAGAGCCTGTATTAATATTATTAATAATTCTATTAAAGTGGCAAATCTGTTTCCTTTTAGACGAAACAATATTTAGTTTTTACTGTTTTCTTTATGCTTTAATGGATGTCGTCCACATTTTATAAATTTTATAAATTTTGACTGATATATGTTTATAAAATTTTTAGTAAACTAGTTCATAGTGAACCCTGTGTCTTATTCGCCCACAATCATTTTATTAGAAATGTACTAAGCATTAAGTTTAAAATATGGATAATTTTAACATAGAATGTTTTTTAAGATTGTTCTTTTCTTCAAGCAAGAATCCACTCACTTTAACCCTTCCTTAGGAAGGATTAACGTTGTACCGTAAGGGGATGGTGGTAGAGATGCAAAATTGGTTCTTATACCGATACAACTGTTTTCCGATAGTTTAATAAGAATAGACACACTAGGGGAGATGTCAGGAATTCATAATGACGTTAGGGACACTTATACAAACTTTGCTTTATAATGTATAGGGTGAGACCACTATACAAGCTTGTCATTTTGTCATCCATAGTTAATATGTAATCCTCGAGACTTTTTCCAGAGTCTAGTATGACTCTTCCATGTAGGGGGTAGGAAGCACTAACATAGTTCATGCTTAGATGAAATGATGTATGATGGTAACATCACAGGTCTCTAGGTCTACACGGACCAGGAAAATACTTTCTTGAGGGTCTGGCACCGGTTGAGAATCTACAGATACAGTAATGGCCTGAACCAAAAAACTGATTTTGAGCGAAGCGTAAAATCTATTTTTGGGTGAGGTAGCCATGTCGTCCCGATGGACCTGCCCTTCCTTTTATTGTAAAAAGGGCTTATTGACCCCTACCTATAATAGAGTATCTGTAGCACCTCAGGTATCGCTACAATGAATAAAGATGGCGCTGCCGTCTTCGTCAGATACACACTGGAAACGGAATAGGAGAGATAACTTAGGAACGGCTCTCTTTTCATTCTGGTTTTTTAGATTCTTGTCACTGTAAGCCCTCGAAGCGTTAATGCTGTTCGGGGTGAAAATAGCTATGTGGCGTGTCAAGAATGCGTCCTCTGATATTAAGCGATATCCCTGTTAGATTTATTTAGGGATATTCGCTCCAGGAGATAAATTCTGGATACCTAAAGGTATAATTCTCTGGGAATATCACTGTAGTCAAATATACCCTAAGAAGCTACCCTTTAGGAACTTCCATCAGGACGACATGGCTACCTCACCCAAAAATAGATTTTTCGCTTCGTTCAAAATCTCTTATATATATATATATATATATATATATATATATATATATATATATATATAAATATATATATATATATTATATATATATATATATATATATATATATATATATATATATATATATATATATATATATATATAATATATATATATATATATATATATATATATATATATATATATATATATATTCTATTAGCTGCCTAATTCCTGATATTTTTATTATTATTGTGGATTATTCTAATTTATTATACAGGAGAGCCTGACTTATCTGTGCTAGGCTCAAATAAGTTTTTTTTCTGATTATTAATGAATAATTCAAGAAAATATCAGATATATTTTTTCCTATTTCATGTATCCTCTAAACTTAAAAGCTTTTTTTATATTCCCTTATTTTTTTTATTGTTGGTTTAAAATTTTCTTCTCGGTATCTCATATATTATTGATATATCACTTGTTATTTGTAAATTTTAGAGAAAATCGTTATTTGCTTTAGCTATATACTCGTTTATATCTGTCGATGGAAATATATTAGAAATTTTTTGAAATCATCCATTATCATTATTGTTATTATTATTATTATTATTATTATTATTATTATTATTATTATTATTATTATTATTATTATTATTATTATTATCATTATTATTATTATTTAATCATTAAGCTCATCCTTCTATTTTTCAAATGTTCTGTTAATTCATAAATATTACTTTCCCTTTATTCCCTCAGCCCATTAGTTTTCAACCCCGTATCATCAGTTCTGCCTTTAGCAATTCCATTATCTGAATATTTTCGATAATACTTTACTTCCCTAAATTACTTCTGTGGTGTGCGTCATGCATATTGAGTACTATTTCTATATATTATTTTTAATTATTTCAATAGTTTCTTAGTGGATGGCGAAACCAGTAATGTTAAAACCGTTTTCCATAAGTGAATCCCTTTACTTAATCACGCATATTTATTATAATTTCTGTAATTATGTATTTTCCTTGCACTGTTTGAGGCAGTATTTTATTTTTTCATCATGCACTTTCCAGATATTCCCTTATTTTAATACATTTTTCAGGAAGAAAGTGGTTTATTAATCAATACGAATGATACATTTTCATCGTAAGATTAAAAAACAAGGCCACAATAAAGTTTCAGCTGATGATGAGCTGAATAATTTATTTAATTTTTTTTTTAATTAATAAACTTTTTTTTATACATGACGTTTGAATATTTTTAATATCATTACTCACGTATCCCGGTGCACTGAAGTCGTATAATTCGTTTTGAAAAGTTTTGATTCAAGAAATAATATATATATATATATATATATATATATATATATATATATATATATATATATATATATATATATATATATATATATATATATATATATATATATAAAGGTAGATTTATCAGAGATAACAGGTACTTTGATTGGGGAAGATATCCACATTTTTTTCTTTTTTTTTCAATGATTCACTGTAGATTTCATTACCTTAGATGAATGTTGCATGACATTTTCACTTTCTCTCAAATTCGCCATTCACGTTCATGCGAAACCATTCTTTAAGGTCATATTACGAACTCCTACAAACAAAGAAATTCTCTGAAAAGAAGTATTTTAGGCTTTCTTATTGCCTGGGGAATGGTATGATTTTTTTTATTATTAAGAACTCGTTATTTTCAAAAGTAATTAAACTATGGCAAGCATTTCAGGTTTTTAATGAATGTTATTATTTCTTTAGGAAAAAAATATTTACCGAAATACTTTTTTACAGCTACTGAATAATTGAAAAAATCTTATAAAGAAAACTTTATATGCATTAACTTGGTCATACGTTCAGTGCTCACTCCTTTAACTATATCAAAATTCTAGAGAGCTCCCTTTTGATTTCTGTCTTGATAATCATGAGAGCTACAGTCTTATAAATTACTCTTATCTCTGATATCAGGCTAATCAGTCATACTTTTGAACTTGCTTTGTCCAAGAAATTTCCTTTTTTCTCTAGTGAATTTGATGATCCTCGTTCATCCTATATATAATTTACACTCCTTCAGCCCTTCATACTACATACTGCATGAATCAGAACAATCATCTCATTGACTCATTCTTCTCCTAATTGTGTGATGGATACGCTGTTATGAAAGTGTAATACTTCCACCCAAAACACTGCATATATAAGTTTGCTAAGAAAAAAATCATAGTGTAGCTAAGATATATGGCCATGTATAAAACAATTGGACAACGTAGTATCAGGTTCAAAGAAACCATATGAAAACACTGACAAGTTAACATCGTCTGGGGATTTGTCATTTTCGATTTAATTATATTTAGCGTCATTTTTTTCACTTACATGTGCATATTTCACACACGTACACAGGCTCTCATATAAAAATATATGATCTGCTTGATACTCACAGATTCTTCGAATAACTTAAAAAGTTTATGTCTATTTAATGAAGAAGAGTAAACATGGCTTCATGATACGTAAAAAGCCTAGTCGTTTTGAAGAATCTCCCTTGCGAATTCCATTCGAGAATATATTTTCATGACCAAACATTTGAATTTTTTTTTTCTTTATTATAAGAAGGCTTAACTGGTTAGTGTTTTTCATAAGGAAATATTTCAAAAGCAAATGGACAAGAAAAAAAAATTATTTACCTATTTCCTATTTGGAATTGATATACACATAATTTCTTAAAATTAATTCCCTTTATTCAAAATCATTCTTAGAGCCTAAATGAAGGTTTCAGCGAGGCGATCTCTCTCTCTCTCTCTCTCTCTCTCTCTCTCTCTCTCTCTCTCTCTCTCTCTCTCTCTCTCTCTTGTAAAAGTAAGTAAGTAATTAAGTAAGTAAGCTATCAAGGAGCAGAGTTTTCTAAATCTCCAAAGGCTTGGGCTGATTCAAGACGAAGACAAAAGTATTACACTAATCTTCTTAAATACAATTTTCCTCGTTAGATTTGAAAGTATGATCATGTGCATGTAGTTAGTCGAATACAGTGGGTCCAAGATTATACCAGACATAATGCATACAGAGAAGGATAAAAATTATTTATGAATTAAAAAAGCTATACTATTCCATTTTTATTATTAGAGGGTCTCATTAAGTAAAAGTTATTATCTTTTAGACTTTTAAGTAAAAATGAGATGGAATGGGTATTCAAAGGGAGAGTAAGGGAGAAAAATTGGCCGGTAAAATAAAGAGATTAAAAAGATAATACGTAAGGAAAGTATATATTGTTATGCAAAAAATGAAATATCAACCATCATATCACTCCATCCATGAAGATTGGGAAGACAAACGCGATCAATTACCTCTTAATGATAACAATAATATATATATATATATATATATATATACATATTTATAATATATATATATATATATATATATGTGTGTGTGTGTGTTGTGTATGTCTGTGTCTGTGTTATGATTATAGTTTAACCATTTTAGTCTAATTGAAAACAAATGGCAATAATTCTGCCAAAAATTCGATTTTCCGTAAATAAGATATTGAAAGTTACCACTTCTTTGACATTTGTATATACCCCTAGGCTATAATTACATACTGTAGAGATCATTATTGCCCTTTTTTAAATTTTCCAATTTATCATGACAAATTCTAATTAAGCACGAATGGCGTGGACCCAAATAGTATTAGTTCTTTATTTTATATAAGGACTACAGATTTATTAGCTCCAAAGTTATCTGTTATTTTGGCCAAGTTAGAAAATACTGAAGCTTGTAGTAATGTGTTTGTGGTAGCTCAAGTCCAACAAATTACCGTTCAATTTCCATAACTACCATATAATCAAAATATCTTTATGATTTACCTTGATTTTAGTGCTGCCTTTGATTATGTTGATCATGAGGCCCATGGTTTCATACTCAATCTATGGGTTTATTGTTAGAATCATTACTCAAATTCTAAGAAAAAGGTCGCAATGAATTGGCATTGTATGGGGACCATACTGAGTACAGGAATGTGATATCTGGTGTTCTTAAGGTAGTGTTCCTGCCCCATTACCTTTCTCACTGTACACGGATGGTATCTGGTTTATCATAAAAAAGTCGTTGCATATGCGGATGATGTTACTCTTTGCATTAATTCTATCTCATGAATGCAGATTTGTAGGTGCTCAATACCTTAAAAGAGATCCAAATTGAATTAGTGCTTGGTGCAAATTATGGAACATAAGTTAAAACCAAACAGAAATCAAAGTATGATTGTAAGTAGGTTGAAGCCAGTTGCTCCTCAACATCCTTATCCCAGCATTGGTAATGATTCTTCAACTATTTATGAAGCACTATAGGCCTTGCTATTTTTCAATTGCACAGAAAGGTTTTCGTTATTATTATTATTATTATTATTATTATTATTATTATTATTATTATTATTATTATCACTTGCTAAGCTACAACCCTAGTCGTAAATGCAGTCTGCTATAAGCCCAGGGACTCAAACCGGGAAAATAGCCCAGGTGAGGAGAAGGAACAAGGGAAAATTGAATATTTTGGGAACAGTAACAGCAGTGAGATAAAAATTTTCTATATAAACTATAAAAGCTTCAACAAAACAAGAGGAAGATAAATAAGATAGAATAGTGTGCCCGAGTATACCCTCAAACAAGAGAACTCTAACCGAAGACAGCGGAAGACCATGGTACAGAGGCTATGGCACTACAGAAGATTGGAGAATAATGGTTTGATTTCGGAGTGTCCTTCTCCTAGAAGAGTTGCTTACTATAACTAAAGAGTCTCTTCAACCCTTACCAAGAGGAAAGTGGCAACTGAACAATTGGAATATAGTAGTTAACCATTTGTAGTGAAGAAGAATTGTTTAGTAAGCTAAGTGTTTTGAAGTGCATGAGGGCAGAGGAGAATATATAAAGAATAGACCAGACTATTCGGTGAGTGTCTAGGCAAAGGGGAAATGAACAGTAACCAGAGAGAAGGATACAATGCAGTACTGTCTGGCCCAGTCAAAGATCCCCTAACACTCTAGCGGTAGTATCTCAACGGGTGGTTGGTGCCCTGGCCAACCTACTTCCTTTAAAAAAGTACAGAAGTGTTTCAATTCATTCATTCCACCTTGTATCGAGTATGGTTCTCTTGCCTAGTCTCTCATCTTAATTTGTTGGACAGGAACTTACGTTTTATGAAAATTTATTATTCCTGATCTAGATATTAATCTCTGGCACTGTCGTTCAATTAATATATTCTACATGTTGCATAAGATATTTCATAATTCTAACTATCCTTCACATCAGGTCTTCCCATACAGTAGCATCATCTTATTACTGTAATCTTTTTTCATCCTACTGGCAACTGGAGCTGAACCATTGTTTAAAAGCTCATCACTAATTGGCCTTTGGTTCAGGCATCCTCCACTCTCGCTGACTGACGACGAAGCAAAATATTGCATTTTTCCGCTGTACACGATGTCATTTTTGCTGTATACCTAACATATTTTGCTTAATATCAACCTGGTTCTTTGGTCTAAAACAGATTATAGATATATGATGAGTATTACCTTGAAAAAAAATATCCATATCTTAAAAAAAAACATACGAGTTGAAGTGAATTGAGCTCTATAAGAAGGATTGTTTCTACATTATTCTACCCTTTATATGCAAAGGAGACTAATATTTGTATGAAAAAAATCAGCTTATATTTGGAGTGGGTATAAAGTTTCTCAGGTGATAGCCTCACTTCAACTTGCATTTTGAAATTTATTTTAGGCAAAAAGGATACTTTTTCCCAGAAATTGAAATTTTTCCTTATTAATTGGTCTGTCACCAAAGATTCAAGTATTTACAACGTAATTTAAGTGAGCATCGAAGGAAGAAAATAAAGACTTCTCGTAATATTTTGATAACGATGGGTGATCATGTGTGGACGGGAAACCTGCAGCATCGACGAAACGTCACAAAAAATTTCCAATGATATCGCGGTACAAAGTCAAATATTTCACCATTATTTTCCTCCCTGCATTATTATAATTTTTTTTTCATGACATTCAAGACGATCTTTTCTATAAAATCAACCTTTTTTATATTTACGTTTGCATATCTATCATTTGTAGATATATATACATAAAAAAAACAGCATATAAAAAAAAGTTTTATAAAGTTTTTTTCAAAGCTCGTTACACCTCAACTTTGTATTCTTCCGTATATTTTTTCAAGGTAATACTTATCATATACCTTTAATCTCTGTGTGACCAAATAACCAGGTAGATAATATGCAAACTAAGTGAGGTATAACAAATGCAATGGTTCGCTTCGTCGTTGATCAGCGGGAGGGGAGGATTCCTGAACCAAATGCCAATCCGCGACGATCTTTCAAACCGTGATTTGGCTTCAGTTGCCAGCTAAGATGAACAAGCTTTAGGTATACAGTTAATTCTGATATTCAGGCCTTCAATCATTAGGCTCAATACTACACAGTATTTAAGAAGTTTTATTCAAGCTAATAACCAGGTAGTTGAAACGGAAAAACTTGAAAAATTAAAAATTGCGTCAAATTTTTAATGGTTGAACAAGCTGATATAAGTATCTCTTTATAGATTACATATGAAAAGATCTGTTTTAATGTTGTTATTAAGCTTTAAAATATTTTATTATTTTAATTTTGTTATTGTTTTCGAAATATTTCGTTTAAAATTTTTAATACTTTACATCTATTTTCTTACTTCCTTTCCCCTCTAGCCTATGTTTCCCTGTTGGAGCCCTAGGGACTTATAGTATATAGTTTTTCCCACTAGTGTTGTAGCTTACCTAATAATAATAATAATAATAATAATAATGATAATAATAATAATAATAATAATAATAATAATAATAATAAAAAATATGGTCAGTGTTGCCAGAGTGTAAGTTGAATAGATTTTTTGGAAATTTTTAGCAATTCAAATAATAATTTGAGTAAATGCAAATGAGGAAGTTTCCATGGTCGATAATTTCATGCATATAAAGCTCAATGATTCATACAAAAGACCCTCTAATAAACACGGATTGTATGATTTGTTAATCAGCAGCAATTGATTGACTGTTGTGAAAAAGAAGAGAATAATTAAGGTTTTTGAGCTAGCTACAAAATAATATTCCAGTACAGTATATCCCTATATCTATATATGAACAAAAGGAAGGCGTGTGTGCTTAGACAAACAAACTAATTGTACTTTATATCCTGTAAATTTCCTACCGCTGAAAGTTGATAACTTATATGATACGTCAGTTATTCCAAATCGAAAAGGGCACAATGCATTTAGACTTGATAGCCGTATGATGGTAATTTCTTATTTTATGGTAATTTCAGGTGTTTTCAAGTTCTACTGTTATATGTCCTGGACTGAACAATGGTGCTATAATTATCAATGGTATCATTAATATTATTATTGCTAGTATGACGACTGCTAATTTTACTATATATTTTGTTCAAATCGACCATTATAAACAATGCTCATGAATATAAAACGCATTTTATAAAATATATGATAAGGAGAGAAACATGGACTTTCAGAACTTACGAATTTGAAAGTCAGAGAGTTTTTTTTGTGCATTTATATCGATTGGAGAAATCATACTAATGGAGGTGAGATGATAAGTGTGAAGACTGGTTAATTGGTCGTTTTTTATTTTATTTTTTTTTAATTTCTATAATAGCAAAATCGGGGTATATGGTTCGATTCCTACAATAATATTGCCAGACTTCACAAAATATATAACTTTGTTATTACCGTTTTTATGGAGAAAACTATCTGATATAATCAAGATGATTATCGTTTTATTTCTTACCGTATTTTTTTTAAATATTATATTCAATGTCATATATGATATAACTTCTATCTTCATAACTTACAGACATAAGCTCTCATGCACCTTTCTTTCTATTGGCAAACTTCGTGGATTATTGTAAAGTCCAGAAGATCATATACATAATGCTTTGCTGCCATACAGTAACTGCATTAATTGTACCAATTACTATGGTGCCAAGAGGCTTAAAAAAAATTTGATAGGGTCTCAGACCTTTCTTAAATCAACTCCTTAACAACAATGCTCATATTTTTTATTTCAGTTGAAGGTTCGGAAAATGATTCCATGTATACTTTAATTTGATAAAATATATTTATTCGACACATTTTGCACTCTGAATAACGTATATTAACCTTCATATATTAAACCTATGTAAATGAATGAAATGTTTGAATTTTTTATATAATGTAGTAGATTGATATTCTGCGAGGAACTGTGCTGGAGCTAATATTTGATACATTCTCATCATGGCATTTACATATTATGATAACTAATAATCACTCGCAATTATCACGTGTAAAACTATCCTTCAATCTAGATCGTTCATGCAATTATTCATTAAGGTTTTTCCCGTTGTCACGGGATTAGGTGTGATTTTTAATTAGATTCAATGCTCTATATTTGTTTTCATACTTTCTCGATTTTTTTTTATTTTACGATTATCTTAATGCTTTGAAGCTCTGTAGGGATATATTCTCATGTCTTGCTATTTTTTATGAATGATTGCTTGCATGCCTCAATGTGATTTCTTTATGAGTTTAAAAATCTCATCCATTTTCATATGTTGTTCTAATTTGACTCAATTCAATGATATCGTAATGTATTTATTTCAGCTCATCTAGTAACACAGAAAGATCTCTTTCTTTATACAGGGTTCTAATGGTGTATGTTGTAAGGTTCAGCTTCCAAAACTTACCTGTTTCAGTCCGGAGATATTAGCATTATCTGTAATATATATATATATATATATATAGATCCCTAGTATGTATATATATATATATATATATATATATATAATTATTTATTTATTTATTTATATACTGTTTGGTCAGGTCACCAAACACGGTGTTGCATCATATCTTTACAACACCAGGATTCAATTCAAAATGCATAAATGTGTTTCACACAATACATCATGTGCTCAATCCCAAAATTCTACCCTTATGTAGAATCATATAAAATTTTAAACAAAGTCCAGTGATGACATCATTGTTCAAAATATTAGTAGCTAGCATAAGTTCAATCCTATTATTCATATATAAAAAAAAAAACCCTCAGCTTCACAAGCGCATGATGCAATTTAATACTTACATCATTTACGACATTGGCGCCCTAGAAATTCATGAAACATAACTAATTTACCTCTTCTTGAATGGCACCTCCGTTCTTTTATTTAACTAGTACCATGAGCACCTGGTCACGTGATCATCGCCACCAAAAACCTCAACCAGTATGTCTGAAGTAAGCCACTGTTCTGGCCACCTTCACCTGTAGTCTCTAACGGGTATGCGCAAACAGATGAATTTTAACATGCACCAACTACATTAACCAAATATAGTCAATTGCTAATATTTATCATAATGAAATTATAATGATACACTCCACCACCAACGAAACTAAATCTCGGACTATCATACGGATGTCAAGTCAAATCAACTAATTCTTTAAATTCAAACAAGCACACAAATGGTTACTCATAAGTATTTAATTTTTTTCGGATAGAGGACGTTCCTTGATAGGGAAAAATTACTACAATTCTATGAGCAAATCTTTTTACAATTGCATCCCCTTTTCCCTTATAAATCATACCAAATTTTTTTGGTCTGTACCTCAGAGTGACATTTCTAACTTTCCCATCTTTATCCTTATCTACCAATAAGACTTCTGCTAACTTCCAATTACCCCGCACCACACTGCTATCCTCCCTGTCAGACAATTCCCACCGGACACAAGCTTATGCTTGATATGACGAACTAGACACATCGGAGAAAATTACCAGTGTTGATCAACCGAGGGTACTTTCTATTTTGACACACCTAGGAAAGCTGAGAGACTGGTGCTCAAATAACATCTGGAAATAACAACCAATCATTTTCAATCTCTGTCGACTCTGCACTGTCCCAGTCAAAATGGGTAACTATTCCTTCAATCACCTGTCAAGGAAATATGCTCTCTCATCATCAATTTAGCTCTTAAAAGTTTCAGAACAAACAAGTCCTAAAGGATACTACTGAGATGCGATTTGACTTAACAGCATTCTTCTAGTTGGATACTAGGGCACATTAACTATAAGATCACCGGGCGCTAAGTTAAGTGGAGTAGGAATTTTACTATGATTTGGAGAAAATTTATTTTAACTGCATGTACCAACTAGGCTCTTAGAGGATCCCACACGATTCCTAAAGCCTTGTTCTTTTCCCTTTTAGTCACTCTAACTCTGGGATTTTCAAGATTTTCATCAATGGACAGAACCATATTATTTATTTTAAAACCTCCACAAGGTTTGTTTCATTATTTTGTTTGCAGTCTCTATGCCATCACAGCTTCCCAATATGTCATCAACATAGCTATTACCCACAATAATC